>NC_141152.1:44426912-44726912 GCF_053477565.2 Lygodium microphyllum
CAGTTTGTGTACCCTGGTCCACTTCCACTCCGACTCTTCCAAGAGGTCCTGGACTGGCTTGAGGTTGGCGGCTATATTGCCTGCCAGTCGGTTCGTTAAGTGCTCCAGTATTCCTTGGAGCTCCCTCTTGTTGGAAGGTACTTGGAAGATAACAAGCTTAGGCCCTTCATGGAGGCTTGCTGCCATCATGTAGATAGGTGTAGAGAGTGTTTCGTTTGGCTTGCCAAATGTTTTGATAGCCTACTCGTACGGCTCATGGTCTGAGAACAGCAGGTCAAGTGTAGCGAGAACGTGCATCCAATCCCACTTGTCCTCTGGGCATGGGATATAATTAGTTAAGGACCCATAGGGTTCCTTGACCTGAGTGTTCCCTTTGAGCATAGTAGAGATGGCATCTAGGTCGACTGGCGAGGTCTCCCAAGTGTCCATCTCTATTCTCACGGCGTCAGTTCGGTTGCCAAGGAAGATCAGGCTGTTACCCCAATCTTCGATAACTCTAGCATTGCGCATCCAGGGTCGACCCAATAGGATATCATAGTCCACTCCCTTCATGACTATAAAGTCGACAGAGAACTCGACTCCTGCAATCTTTACTGGCTAGTTCTTCAAGACCCCGAATGGCTTCACTCACATACCATTTGCTAGCGTGACATTAAACTGAGCAGCTTCGACATGCGGGTTTCCCCACGTCTGCAGCACTGCGTGGCTAAGCACACTAACCCCAGCTCCTGTGTCGACAATTCCCTTCCTCGTTACATCCCCCAGGGCTAGGACCGGCAGGACTGCATGCATCTCCGAGCCCTCCCAGAAGGAGTTGACGTGCAAGGATTTAGGCCCGGAGTGTAGCGTCAAACTTGGCAATTGTGTTTCCGCATCCTGGTTTTGAAGATCTGTCGTGGCCTGCTCTTGTGATCCCTCGACCCACTGCTTGAGGTCTTGCCATAGGGCAGGGTGCTGCTTAAGTAGATCTCCCAGGCCAAACGTTACAGGGCTGGTCACTAGTGTGGTCAGGAGATTGCTAAACACTCGTCCTTCCTTTAGCCTAGACTGTCCGGGCCAATGGTCGCGGCGGATTTGCGGCTCTGTTGCGTCTAGGCTTGGCCTCAATGGCACTGCTTGTGGCATAGTAGCCTCGACCGACTTGAGGCAGTGACATTGGCGTGCTTATGCTGGAGAGATCAGTGATCTCGTCCTCCATGATGGGTTCAACATCCTTGAGGTGCTGTTGAGCCTCCCTCACCCATTCCTTCACCTTTTCTATGGCCTCTAATTGCCGCTTGGGGTGTGGGTATTCCCCTATCTTAGCACTTCCCTTTTGGGCTGTTTTAGGGGCTGAAATCTCTGCCTCTGCATCTGAGACTTTCTTCCCATGAGGTAAGGTCGTAATACTGTCAATTTTTAGTGCGACCTTAGCCTCTGATCTCTTCTTTTTCTGCCTACGACTTTTCTTGCCTACTGAGGTCGCGTCAAGATTGCTAGGTCCTGGCAGAGAGATGCCGGCCTGCTTCGTTTGTGCTCGGGTCATAACTCGCAAGGGAATAGGTGTGGCCTCCCCATCGGGGTTTTCAACACCAAACAACCCCAACGGGACGGATGGCAAATTAGCTGAACCGGAGGGTGACTTCTGTTTTGGGCAGTCTATGAAAAGATGGGTGATTCCGCACTCTGCGCACCTTTGGCCAGCTTTGTCCCTGTTATGCTGCTCTCTTTCGAGGCAGCACGATGAGACATGACTGGGATGTCCACAAGTCCAACAAGTGACCGGATCCTGTAGCTGCCCTCCTAGGCCTCTACCCCGTCCTCGTCCTAATGCCATCACTGGCACGGTTCGATAATCCATGAGGACCGCGTTGCCCTCGTCGTCATGTGAGGAGAGGTAAGGGTATATGTAGGTCTCTTCGTCACTGGGCTCCTCCACGTAGTGTACGAGAGCATCGCTCGGAGGGTGGGTCACATAGGGACTAGGCGGTCTAGGAATGCCGGTAGGATTTATGTCCAGCCTAGGGACAATTGGTTTCATATAGTTAGCCGCAGGTAGGGCTAGCGGGGCTCCCCGTCCGAAGAATGGCTGTGGCCTGTTAGCCGGATAAGGCTGGCCGTAGGGTTGCGCATATGGTAGTCTTCGTGGTAGTCTGCAGTGTGCGGCATCGTGGCCGAACCTACTGTAGTTAGCGCAGGGTCTTGACACTCTGCTGGCAGGTGGTTTCCTCCATAGTACATGCATTGGACGTGCGAACGCGTCGGTTGCCTCAACATGTCTTGTATTTTGGCCAATTCCATCTTGACCTCGGCCAACCATCTCGGTGGTCTTTCCCTTATCTTGGGATGATGGGTTTGATCGCTCGCTAAAGGTTGACGTTCGCTCTAAACTCCGTGGGTTGGTTTCTTCTAGGTTTGAGGTCCTGGAGCTCCGCTCTTTCAGCTAGTCATTGACCCTGATGGCTTCCTCAAAAACCCTAGCCACCACGTCTCGCTGCAAGCTTGAGTTGCCTACCAGTGCCTTGTACAAATTCTCATCTCGAATTCCACTGATGAATACAATCGATATTGCCCTGTCAGTCGGTCTCTCGCCTAAGGGGATTCTTTTAAGGAGGCTTCTCACATGGGTCACATAGTCGCAGATGCCCTCCTTCTCCTTCTGCTTGACGTTCATTAGGCGTACTGGCAGGTTGTCAGAGTATCCGGGTTCGGCAAACCTCTTGACAAAAAGGTCCTTGAGGTTATTGAAGTTGGATCATTCAATGGTGTCCAGGCTTGTATACCATGTCCTACCCTTATCGCTTAAGCAGAGTCCGAATGCTTGCGAATGTTGAGCTTGGTCGTTGAGGCCATTGGCTTCACAGACTTACTCAAACAGCTCGACGAAGCTGTACGGGTCGTCAGGTGGCTGGTACTTGTCGAGTTGCTTGGCGACAATAGGTATTTTGGCTTGGCTCTTTGAGCCCTGGATTGCCCCCAACCCTGCAAGCAGCAACGTTGCTAGCGCAGTGGCACTCTGCTCTACTGTGGTGTTATCGAGCAGCCGTTTCATGAGGAGCTCGCTCAGCGCTAGGTCTCCCTCTAGTGCTCTTTCCTGGTCTGTCTGGTTCCGGCCAGCCAAGTTCAGCACTCGCTGCACCTCATGCAGCTCCATGCTTTGCCTTAGGCTCTTGGCTTGTTGATCCCTATTATACTCGGCTATGCCCTGCAATGCCTTGCGGGCTAGCCTTCTCTCCTCCTCTAGGTCCGCAATGATTGCATCTGCCGTCCTGCCACGGTGCTCGTACCGGGCATGCACATCGTAACTGCTCACCATCTGCTGCATAGCGTCTGGGAATGCGCTCACATCGAGCTCCTCGGTAAACCGATGGTCTGAGCCTCCCTCTGTCATGGTTGAATTCTTGCGCCTCGCTGCGCCCTCGATCAGGTTAATCGGTCGTGAGACAGATCCTTGTCATTGACGCTCCTTACTTGATTCTATCCTGCGCTTCGCGCGTTTGCCTATACCTTGGGTCTTCTCCTATTGGTGGGTTTTTTGAGCGATTTATCTGAGTGAGTTCCTTTAATTTTTGAATGCAGTGCTCAACTTATGGTCACTTGTGAGTGTGTTGTTCCTCGTGCACTTGTGCTCAATCAGGCTTTCAACTTTCCTAAGTGTACTTCAAGTGCGGAAATTCAACATGAGTGCTGCGAGCAATTCGCCGGCGTCTCACTCACTCTCGCTCGTTTCGGGCCTGATAGGCTTTGCTACTCCAGTCCTGGCCGTTCTAACGGGTTCTAGGGTCTTGTGCTGCTTCCTGTTGTTCACGCGGGGGTGGGCCGCTGGGGAGTGCCCCAGTGTGTCCCTGGATGGGTCAGGTTTTTGTTTTGGTTTGATTCTGGGAATCGAACGTCCGATTTACCAATGGTCCAATTTTGGGAATCATACTAGGTGTATTAGGGCTGAGTGGCAGTCTCAAAGTCCGAGTGTCCGATTCTCAAAAATCGGACAGGCAAGTGTTCAATGAATTGGACAAGGGGGTCCGATTCTGGGCTGGTCCGATTTTGGGTGGTCTGATTCGTCCGAATGGTCCGATCGGACAGGGTGGTCCGATTTCTAGAATCGAGCAGATTGGTCCGAGTGTCCGATCCTAGTGGTCTGATTATGGGCGGGTCCAATTCTGGGAATCGGACCGGGCAGGTGGTCCGATTGGTGACGTGTCTTAATTCGTCCGATCGGACAGGGTGAGTCTGAGTCAAAGCATCCGAGTCTCTGAGCGTCCAATCGAACGGTTTTCCGAGTGTCCGAGCGCCCGATCGGACGGTTGTCCGAGTATCCGATTCTGGGAATCGGACACTGGGCCGGACATCCGAGTCCATTGGTCCGATGAGCTTGCGTACACGGATTCGCCCAAATATCTCCAAATGCCTATTACTATTGACCAGAAAATTCACCAACGATGGAGTTGGAGTGGTGAGGGGGAGATCGATGTACCTGGGGATCGTCGAATGCAATGTCCTCTGTGCCCTGGTCGATTGGACAGTCGCCAAGCTCGCTCTCGCTCTCTCTCTCTCTCTCTCTCACTCTCCATTGGTTGGAAATGGGGGTTCTCTTGCCCTTCTAGAATTTATACCCTACTGGTCCTTCCTTGAACACTACATATCCCTCTCCTGGCGTTTCCTACGCAGTTACCTTCGCATTAACTCTATTTTTTCCCCCTGTTTTCTGCGATTTTCTCCCTATTTCACAGCAGCAACCCTCTGCCTCTTCGTGTGTGATTTCCTACTGTTAATCTACCCTAAACACAACATAAATCGAAAGCAAAACACTGAACTAGTTTCTCCATGTTTTCCAATCATCAAACAACCAGAATATCCCAAAATACTTACCTGTTCTGAAAATCGAAAACACCCAATCTCCTACCTATCTCAAGCTCCGTTTCGGGGATGAATACCCTACTTCGATGCTCGATATGAGGCGCCAAGTGCTCAAGCTTGAATCCGTTGGTCCCAGCAATGGAACCAAAATGTGGGAGCTCTCGCTCAACTGCCAAGACCCTCGGACCACTTATTCTTTCAAGCGTTTCAAGCGAGCTCTAATGGCTATCTCTCACCTAGTCAACGCGCCGTCGATCCTACGAGTGTAGTGAGCTTACCTTGATGCCCAATCGAGTACCCTCCTCCCTCTTGCACTCCGGTAGCTCCACGATCCTAGATGCTAGCTCAAGTATCCTCAAGCCTCCTCCATCTCCAAGCTCCAAGCTCCATAGCCGCTGCGCAAGAGAAGAGAAGGGAAGAGAAGAGAAGAAGAGGAGAGGAGATGGTGAAGAGCTTCACCCTCTTGATCCCTCACTCTCACACACACTCACTTCCTCACACTCTCACACTCCCTCTCTCAAGAGCACACACAAGCAAGAAAGAGAGAAGAATAGAGGAAAAAGAAGACTCCTTTTGCCACACACCAAAAGAATGAGCTTCTCATTCACTTTTCAACTTTATATACAAAACCCTAAATCTCTTTTGGGTGGTCATCCTCTTTTCCCCCTTTTTTTTACATGGCCAGCCATAGCCTAGGCCCTTTTTCCCATTGTCCTTCTATCTTCCTAGCTTCCTTTCCACCGCCCATCTACATTTACAAATTGCACGGGTAAGAGCCCGGCGCTCTTTTACAAGATTTCAAGCTGTGCCTTTTTATTTAAAAATGCGCCTTTCCCTTTTTGTATTTGCCTTGGACTTTTAAGGTTGCCCTTGCGCTTTTGGCATTTTCTCCTATTCTTTCTTCAGTTGGACTACCTTTTTTCCGCCTTTGCCCTGCGTCTTTATTTCCTTTTGCTTTCTTTGTATTGGGGTTAACAACCACCAACCCTCCAGCAACTATAGCTCATATCCATGTTGTACCAAGATTTAGACTCTTCTCACGCATCTTGAATTCTTAAATAGAGGTAGAATTGCATGTATTCGCCATTAAAGGGCTTAAGATGGGTTGATCTTCTACCCTAAATAGGTAGTCATGATTAATAAAGGTCAAGGTGAAATCACATAGATCATTAAAAAGATCTAGAAGATAAACATTAAAGTTGTTCCTTGAGCAACCCTAGATCCCAAGGGGGAGAGTAAACCATAGGGAGGCAGTATATCAAGACTGAAAATGATTTAAGTAGGGATTGTCAGGATTGTGGGAGAGAAGGAAGGAGTCTCACTTGTAGCTTTCTTGCTTGCACAATGGGGGAATACACACAAAGGTGGAGGCTGAAAACAATTTTCCTCTTCTTAGTTGTGTAAGCCAAAAATAAGTCTCATACAAAGAAATAGAAGAACCCTATATATGGGTCTCAAACCAAAGACAACTAACTAAGGTGGCATACTGACTGAGCCACGAACTAGAGTAGATAAGGATAGCTGTCATCTAGCTATTATTCATGGGCGGTGTACCAACCGCATCTACAACTGACAAGTCGGTGACATAAATGCACAACGGTCACCCTGGCATATCACGAGTGGAGCTCGATATCTCAACACTCCCCCTTGAGCTCAATCCCAATTCTTGCACACCAAGCAGGTCTCTGAACTTGCGCAGCTTCTCTGCGCCCAATGCCTTCGTAAATATGTCAGCTACCTGATCCTCTGTGTTGACATAAACTAGATCAATAAGACCTAGTAAAACCCTCTCCCGCACATAGTGATAATGCACCTCAATGTGCTTTGTTCTAGCATGATAGACTGGGTTATTTGCCAAGTGTATACTACTCATGTTGTCACAATAAATGACAACTAGCCCATCTGTAGGCTGATACATATCATAAAGTAGCTTATGCAACCAAGCTACCTCACATGTAGCCATTGCTGCGCCCGTGTACTCAGCCTCTGTGCTCGACAAGGCATTTGTAGGCTGTTTCTTACTGCTCCAAGTTACTACAGCACTCCCAAAAGAGAACACATATCCACTGGTAGATCGTCTATCAGAAATACTACCAGCTCAATCAGCATCAGTGTATCCATGCAACTATATCTGAACCCCAGTCTCATAAAGTAGTCCATACTGCAATGTGGACTTCACATACCTGAGTATGCGTTTAGCCACATCCAAATGCGGTTTCCTTGGAGCCTGCATAAACTGACTTGCCAATCCAACAACATAGCTCAAATCTGGCCTGGTAATAGTCATATAAATCAAACTTCCTACTATGCGTCTGTACATAGTAGGGTCTTCCAGAAGTTCACCTGCATCTGTGCTCAGCTTCACATTCTGCTCCAAAGGAACTGAAATAGGCTTACAGCCTGTCATCCCATATTTGGACAGCGTGTCCAATCCATACTGCCTCTGCAAGATCTGTATCCCACTTGGTGATCTAATCACCTCAATGCCCAAGAAATAACGCAGCTCTCCCAAATCCTTCATCTCAAACTTTTGCTTCAATAGCATTTTCACATGAAGGATATCTTCATCACTGTCACCTGCCATAATCAAATCATCAACATAAATGACAAGTAGCATAATACCTTTCTCTGTTTTTCTCACATAAAGTGAGAAATCTGCCTTGGAAATCTGAAAGCCAATAGTGAAAAGATACTGTCCTATCTTGTCAGACCATGCTCTAGGTGCTTGCTTCAAGCCATACAAGGCTTTCTTCAACCTGCAAACAAACTCAGGATGAACAGTATGCACATAACCTGGTGGCTGCTCCATATAGACCTCTTCTTGCAAATCACCATGCAAGAAGGCATTCTTTATATCCATCTAATGTAAAGACCATCCTTTTGATGCAGCCATAGAAATGGGTGCTCTTACGGTTGCCATCCTTGCAACGGGACTGAATGTTTCTTCATAATCAAGCCATACAAGGCTTTCTTCAACCTACAAAAAAACTCAGGATGAACAACATGCACATAACCTGGTGGCTGCTCCATATAGACCTCTTCTTGAAAATCACCATGCAAGAAGGCATTCTTTACATCCATCTGATGTAAAGGCCATCCCTTTGATGCAGCCATAGCAATGACTGCTCTTACGGTTGCCATCCTTGCAACCGAACTGAATGTTTCTTCATAGTCAATGCCATATGTTTGTGCATACCCCTTGACTACTAATCTTGCCTTGTATCTATTCACAGAACCATCTGCATTGTGCTTCACCTTATAAACCCACTTACAGCCAATTGCATTCTTACCTTTAGGCAAAGGTACCAATTCCCATGTAGCATTTGCTTCCAAGGCATCCATTTCTTCATCCATGGCTTTCTCCCATTTTTCTTTTCCCATGGCTTGCTCAAAAGAAGTGGGTTCTGGTTCCTGTATCACTTTGACCATATATGCATAGTGAATGGCTGTAAATCCATCATATTTCAGCCTATCCACAGGATACCTAGCTCTGGTAGACTTGCGCAAAGTAGGTTCACTCCCAGGTGCTCTCAAAACATCCCTGGTCTTCCTTACTCCAGGTGTAACAATAGAAGGAATACCCAACTCATCATCAATGCTCTGTTCTGAGCCACTGGATTTACCATCCACATAAGAGTGACCTGCATTCACATCAAACATGGGCTGATCTACCTTCTCTTTTCCTTTTCGTGATACCTGAATACCACTATCTGCATTGCTTTGAGAAGATTCTCCTGATCTCAATCTGCCTGTCCATGGAAAAGAATATGAACCACTGCTAGAGGACGCTCCAGGTCCACTAATATTTTGTGACTGCTGTTGTGAATTCTGTGCAGCATTACCGTTTTGTGCATCTACGTCATCAATCACATTTACTGGTTTATACCAATTACTCATCTCATCAAAAACAACATCTCTGCTCACTGTAAACTTACAAGTAGAAGGGTTATAGCATCTATACCCTTTTTGCTACAGAGAGTAACCAATAAAGATGCACTTCTCAGCTTTTGGATCCAGCTTGGATCTCAACTCATCTGGCACATGTACATAGGCAATGCAACCAAAAATTTTCAAATGAGAAATATCTGGTTTCCTACCAGTATACCTCTCCTCTGGAGTCATCCCGTGTATTGCTACAGTGGGAGTCCTGTTCATTATGTAGGCTGCTGTAGCAACTGCTTTAGCCCAGTAAAAATCTGGCAAGTCTTTTTCATTGAGCATGGCATGAGATACCTCTCCAATATGCCTATTTTTCCTTTCTGCAATTCCATTTTGTTGTGGAGTATGACTGCATGAATATTGTTGCTTTATGCCATGCTCCTGCAGGAACCTTGCAAACTCATTTAAGAGGTACTCTCCCCCTCCATCTGACCTTAGGCATTTTATTTGCAAACCTGTTTCTTTTTCAACCATAGCTTTAAGAGTTTTGAAATGCCCAAAAACTTCACTTTTCTTTTTCATAAAATACACCCAAACTTTTCTGCTATAGTCATCAATAAAAGTGACAAAATAATGAAGCCTCCAAGAGATGCAGCTTTAGTAGTCCACACATCAGAGTGGATTAATTCCAATTGCTTCTTACTCTCTTGAACATGTCTAGGAAATGGTTTCCTTGCCTGTTTTCCAAATTGACATGCTTCACATATCTTATGCATTTCTGCAACCTTGAATTTAGGCAATCCTGCAACAATATTTTGGGCCTGCATTGATTTAAGTCGCTGTACATTAACATGACCAATGCGTTTATGCCAGATATCAATATCTGCAACTACACCGGTCCCATGTGCAAACATTGCTGCACTCAATTTAGACATGTCTGCATCCAACGTAAACATTCTGCCCTTCTTCTTTCCTTTTGCTATCAAGTGACCTTTATTTTTCATATCCTCAACAAAGCATCCATGAGGATTAAATCTGACCTGCAAGCCCTGCTCAACCATTTCAGCAACAGAAACCAGATTCTTGGTGATATTCGGGACATGAAGTACATCGGACATGTATTTCTTTTTCCCATCCTGCATAGACAAAGGAATTTTTCCAATCTGCACAATAGGATGTGCAGTATCATCACCAGTCTCCACAAATCCTGGTTTTTCCATTTTCCTTGCATCCTCCATCCATTCTGCATGACCTGTCATGTGGTTTGATGCACCTGAGTCAACATACCATACATCGTTGCTTTCTTCTGCACTTGTCACAGAATTGTTCATGTGCTGCACCATAAACAAATGCTCATTTCTGTCATCACCCTATCTACTAGAAGATGCGTAATTCCCTTGTTGCAATTTCCCATTCATGATGTCATTCTGCTTTTTATAGCAGTCTTTAGCCATATGACCCATTTTACCACAGTAGTAGCATTCAACATTGCTGTTTGCATTTTGGCCTCTTTGCCATCCACCACGACCTCTTTGGCTCCCCCTGCCTCTAGAGTTACCATGTCCTCCTCCATAGGACTGGTTTTCTTGAGTTTGCTGCATATTCTGATTTCTACCACGGCCTCCAAATCGGCCTCCTCTACCTCTGCCTCTACCTCTTCCAGCATTTGAGTAGAAGACAGTTTCTTTTGAAGTTCCTCCTGAAGAAGATGCACCACCATTTCTCTGCTCCTCAGAAATTAGAAGAGCAATCAACTCCTCAAAATCAGGAAATCTTTCACGAACTGAAATGGATGTCCGAAACTGTGCATAATCCTTTCCTAGACCATTCAAGGTCACATAAACTAAATCATCATCTTCCACTGGCGACCCAATGGAAGCAAGTGCATCTGCAATCTTCTTCACCTTCATGTGGTAGTCATTGATGCTCATACTTTCTCTTTGCACATTATGCAACTCTTGCTTGAGCTGCATTTTCCTGGCTTGCGTATTTGTGCTATACATTTTTGACAAAGTATCCCATGCCTCCTTTGGCGTACTTGCATCCTGAATATGCACAATCATAGAGTCTGAAATACTGATAGACAGCCAGTACATAACTTTCCTGGCTCTCTCATGCCATGCTTTGAATGCCTGCATTTGCTGTTGATTGGGAACATCAGGAAGAACTGGTTCTTCTTCATTTCCTGCAACAAATTTCCAATATCCTTTTCCCATAAGGAAATTTGTCATTCTAAACTTCCATGCTTGGAAGTTGTTCTTGTCAAGCTTTTTAGTTACAATCTGTGAAAGAGAATCAGACGCCATTACAGAATACTACAAAAATTCTGTCACTGCAGAGAACACAGCTTCAGCCTCACAAGGGCAAATCTGCAAAACTGATGAAAGTGGTATTTAACCACACACTCACTTCCTAGTGACGATTTTGCATCAACAGGCAACAAGGATGATTCTGTAACTCCCAATGTCTCTGCGCACAGGCATATGATGCAATTTCTATAGCAACTTTTCACCGACCTGTAGAACAATGGCTGCACAGCATAAAACTGGGCCTTTTCTTGAGTGCGTGCAGAAAACTTCCGCCTCCAAAACAGGCCCCGAAATGGCCTCAAATCAAAAAAACAGGGTCACCGAGGGCTAAACCCCACTCTTGAAGCATATACTGCCCTCTTGCTTCACCGCAAAGGACGTCTCAACTTGAGACAATGCACTCTTGCAATTTTTGGCTGTGCTACCTGCAGAGATCTGCTCCCAAAACAAAAAATGAAAGCAACACTACTCCTCTTATCAGAACACCGCGAGCTTGGCTTGCTTTCTTGAGCTCCTTACCACAAACAAGGCTCTGATACCATGCCAGGATTGTGGGAGAGAAGGAAGGAGTCTCACTTGTAGCTTTCTTGCTTGCACAATGGGGGAATACACACAAAGGTGGAGGCTGAAAACAATTTTCCTCTTCTTAGTTGTGTAAGCCAAAAAGAAGTCTCATACAAAGAAATAGAAGAACCCTATATATGGGTCTCAAACCAAAGACAACTAACTAAGGTGGCATACTAACTGAGCCACGAACTAGAGTAGATAAGGATAGCTGTCATCTAGCTATTATTCATGGGCGGTGTACCAACCACATCTACAACTGACAAGTCGGTGACATAAATGCACAACGGTCACCCTGGCATATCACGAGTGGAGCTCGATATCTCAACAGGGATAGGCTAAATTCCAATGCAATGGTGGCTTAAGGGACTTGTTGAGATGGTTTACCATTGATGTTTCTAATGATGATTGACCTTGTTTAAGATGGAAAAGAGGTTAGTAAGCAGAGTGGTTACTTGCTAGATTAGGAAAGGATGTTTTCCTAGTTAAAGGATGTTAGGCTGGTTGTTTCAGCTTGATTGTTTCCGAAAGGATACTTAAGGATTGGTTGTGGTTTTGGATGAATATCCAAGTGTTTATATTTTCATGGGGGGGACTGTAAGGATAAATTGCCATGGGAACAAAAGGGATGTTTTCCCTAGTAAATGTTATTAGGCTGGTTGCTTCAGCTGTGGATGATTTCCTAAAGGGATAATTAAGGAAGGATGGCGCTAGCTACCTCCCGCGAACCACCAAACCCTAACCAAGGGGGTTATGAATCCGCGCCAAGAATGTGGACCGAACCCATCGCGAGAGGTCTCTCCGTGAAAATTACTTGGCATAGGAGGACGCTTGGGTGCCAGGGGGGCTCTGGCCGTAAATCCCGATGCCTCCGGACCCTACACAAGCGTTCTACGTGACTCGGGATGGGATCTCGAGGCCTTGATACTAGTTACGAGGCAGAATCTTGGTAGGATAAACCTTCGGGTTTTTATTTTCGGGATACGGAAGGATTATTTCTACGGAGATAGAAAGGGACACTTAATTCTCTTGTATGGGTGGGAGACAAATGGGCGGGAGACAAACATTAATCTGAAGATAAGTTAAGGAAGTGTTTGATCTTGTTATCTTATCTTTGTGTCTGTGCCCTAAATTACGTAAAGGAACCTGTGATTAACAGGTTAATTAAGGAAGCTGCTTTTATGTATCAAACATAATGTGGTAGGTAATTAGATAACTAAATCAACCCTCGAGGGAAGCGTGGTGGATGTGACCGTCGGGTCCATCCTATGGCAGGGTGGTCTCGGTTAGCCGAGAGCTTTCCTCAATGGAATTTATTTGATGCGAACGTTAGATAGACAAGGACCTTAGAACTTGTAAGTTAAAAACTTGATTCATACCATTTTAGGGGACCGAAATGGGACAATGCCCTACGGGTAAAGAGGTCGAGCGATGCATCCCTCTTGTTTCCCATTCTGAACCAAGTGCGGTATGAGTCTGCTTTGGCCCAGTTGTATCTGCGTAAAGTGGAGCAATTGTAGACTGACGCTAGAAGGCTGTTAGGAAGACCCGACTATAAGGAACCTGGACTTCATGTCGATCCTAGTGGGAACGGTCGAATAAGTTCCGTTGTGAGGCAGACTCGAGAGACCCTAGTTGGCAAACCCTGTGTCATTCCTTGGGAGTGCCGAATGGCATCTTCTAGATATATCTCTCGGTGGACTGCTAAGACATGTCCCACGATTTGAGGAGCGAGCACGTTACAAGTAACCATTGAGCAATGCATCCCGTAGCATAGGGTTTGTTAACAAGATAAAGCAAGGCTTGATGGTCAACAAAGAAGACAAAAGGTATAACCAAAAGGTAAGGCCAAAACTTCCTTATAGCAAACACCATGGCTAACAATTTCCTCTCTGTAGTAGTGGAGTAGTTCATTTCAGTATCCATGAGTTATCTGCTAGCAAAGTTCATTGGATAGTCTAAATTGTGTTCACAAGGCTAGCACAACATAGCTCCCACGGCAAATTTTGAGGCATCAATGTGAACACGGAAGGTTATGGTTCAATCTGGGACTCTTAAGATTGGTGTTGTGATTAGAGCCTTCTTCAACTCTTCCTATGCACATTGGCATTCCTCGGTCCAAATATTATCAACAATTTGTATAAAGGTCTAGCAATTAATGCATACTTCAACACAAATAGTCGATAGTACCTTGTATGGCCTAAAAAGCACTAAATTCCCTTGTAATTGGTTGGTGATGGAATATCAACGAGAACCCTAACTTTTGAGAAGTTGGTGTGGCAATGCCATTCTTTGAGACCACATGCTTTACCCAGATCTAGCACTTCAAGGGGTTCAATGAGAGATGATACAGTCTACATCTTTCAAAGATTGCTTGGAGCTTGTCTAGGTGTTCCTTCCAATCAGAGTGAACACATAAATCATCAACAAATACTCTAACTTTTTCCTAAGTATGTCTTTGAAAATGACACACATGAGCCTCTGGAATGTGGCTAGTGCATTTGTCAACCTAAAAGGCATGACTATGTAGGCAAAGATGCCCCACTGGGTAGCGAATGCGGTCTTGTCCCTATCATTAGGATGCACTTTCATCTGTTTGTATCTGGAGAAATCGTCTAGGAAATTGTGGGCCTCTTTACCAATTACCCTCTCGACGAGCAATAGCGGATGATTGTCTCTCTTTATGGCAGCATTGAATTTCTTATAATTGATGCACGCTCTAATCTTTCCATTCTTCTTCATTACAATCATGATGGATAAAACCCAATCCGTGTGCTTAATTTCATAAATGAATCCTGCTCTTAATAGCTTATCGATTTTCTCATTGACAGCGTGAGCGTGTTTGGGATTCATTGGATATGATCGCTGCTTGACCGGCATTGCATTGAGTGTTATCAGGAAGTTATGAGTCATTACACTCAGATCTACCCTTTTCAGCTCACTGAGGGACCAAGAGAATACATCTATATACTCTTGTAAGAGAGCAATGAGGCTTGCTTCTTCTTGCTCACTCAAGTCATCGCCTATGAATGCAGGTTGGGGCGTTTCCCTTAGCTAGATTGACCTCTTTGACTTTGGCGGGTCCTTCTATGGGCTCACTTGCTTGCCCTTGTCTTTTGGCTCCTAGCAAGATCACTACCCTATCACCTTTCTTAAATCTCGTGAATGGTTTCGAGAGGTCTTGTGGCTTCCTTTGCTCCTCAACTTGCAAATCCCTAGGCCGTTTCCTTCTTTCTTCCTTCAACCTTTGGTGCCTTAGGTGGACTATTAGGTCTCCCTTGGTGTGTTTGGTCTTAGGTAGTCGACGCATCTCAGGATCACTATCTGAGCTTACTTCCTACTCGGAATAGAACTCTCCGTCTTTGCTAGAAGAGGGAGTCTCTCCTGGAGATCGTAGCTTCAATGGTGATTCTGTTCTAAATATTGGTGTGGCAACAATTGGTTGGGCAAGATCTGCTTGTTCATAATCAATTGCTCCTATGTGCTCCAACCAGGTGCAATTGCAAGCCATTTGCACGACTCCTTTCTCAATTCTGAACGTGTTCTTCTTGTGTGGTTTGGAGTCTGCCCGTATTTGTTCAATCACATGTCCCTCGGTGTTGTACTCTATCATGTCAATCTCTCCTTCGCTCCCATTCATTGAAGGAACAACACTCTTCATACTCATTGTCTAAACTATCCTTGTCTGACTACTCAACATCTCCTAGGTCTTGATACTGCATATCCTTATCATCAGTGACTAAGGACCAATTGTACATCAAGTTTAGATCATGCATCTTGGTCCATCGCCACTTGCATCCGTCTAAGAGATCCTTGAGTGGTTTAAGATTTATGGCTGGGTTACCAGCTAATTTGTCCATCAAGTGCTCTAAGATCTTATGGAGATCTCGTTTGTTGTGCAGAACGTGGGTTGCGATAGAGGTGGGCTACCCATGCGAGCTACTAGCCATCATGTAGATAGGTACTAAGAGCGTGTCTCTGGGCTTACCAACTACCTTAGCAGCTTGCTTGTATTCCTTGTTATCCAAGAATGGAAGATCGATTGTGGCTAGCACATGCATCCAATCTTGCTCATCCTTGGGGCAAGGGATATACTTGGTCAATGACCCATAATATTTTCTAACTTCACATCCCCCTTCAGCATGATCAAGATGGTTTCTAAGCCAGCTAGTGTAGTCTTCCAAGTATCCATCTCTACTCTCATTGCTTTCATTTAATTACCTAAGAAGATTAGGCTGTTTCGCGAGTCTTCTATGACTCATGCATTGTGTACCTAGAGCTAGGACTGGCAAGACTGTGTGCATTTTTGTGCCTTCCTAAAAAGCATCAACATGTAAGGACTTGGGCACTGAGTGTAGCGTTAGGCTTGGTATTTCATTACTGTGTCATCGTGGTCTTGCAAGTCAACTCTCATTTGCTCTAGCAATCCTTCCACCCATTGCTTTAGCTCCTGCCATAGCGTCAGATGCTGCCTAAGAAGATCTTTTGGGCTCAAAGTTATAGGGGTGGTTACTAGTGTTGTGAGGAGATTGCTAATTGCTTACTTCTCTCCTAATTTTTCACTCCTTGGCCAATGGTCTCAACTAGTTTGCTGCTCCATAGTGTTCAAGTTCATCTAGGCGGCACAATTTGAGGTGCAAATATGTCTCTTAGTCATGTGGGAGAGATTGGCATGCTTATGCTAGAGAGATCATCGATCTCATCCTCCAAGATGAGCTTAGTATCCTTCAGGTGTTCTTGGGCTTCTCTTACCCACTCCTTGAACTTTTCTATGGCTTCGAGTTGGTGCTTCAGATTGGGGTACTCCCCCATCTTAGAACTTCCTTTCTTAGCAATTTTTGGAGCAGATGTTTCTACCTCAATGTCCGTGACTTTCTTTCCAACAAGTAGTGTTGTTGTGCTCTTGGTCTTTAGTATGGCCTTTGCTTTGCTTTTCTTCTTTCTTCACCTACGACTCTTATTCCCTATCGAGGTTGTCCAAGTTACTAGGCTGCCTTGGCAATGATATGATGATCTACTTTGTCTTTGCGCACGGGTCCATGCAACAGGATGGGCGTGGCCTCCCCATCGAGTGTTTCAACACCGAACAACCCCAATGGAATTGATGGTACAATTGCCAAACTAGAGGATGGTTTTCATCTAGGGCAAGCAACAAAGAGGTGGGTGATTCCACACTTAGTGATCTAAGATCAGGCTTATCTCGATTGGCTTGTTCCCTCTCGGGGCAACGTGAAGAGTTGTGTCATGGGTGACCGCAAGTCCAGAAATCAGCTCTTGGATCTGCCCTCCTAAGACTCTACCTCTTACTCTTCCTAACGCCATCACCGACACTAGTCGTTAGTCCATGAGAACTAGATTTCCCTCTTTGTCATATGAGATATAAGGGTTCACATAAGGCTCCTCATCATTCGGCTCCTCCACATAGTGGACTAGAGCGTCACTCGCGGTGGATGTGTTATGTAAGGTTCAAGTGTCCTACGTATGCATGTGGGATTACTTTCCATCCTAGGAATGACTAGCTTTACATCATTAGATGGTGCCGGAAGGGTCAATGGGGCACCTCTCCCAAAGAAATTCAGAGGCCTATTCCCTAAGTAAGGATGGTTGTAAGGCTATGAGTATGGGAGTCTCCTCGGCAGTTTGCAGTGCATGGCATTGTGGCCGAACCTACTGCATTGGTGCAAGGTCAAGACTAAGGGTCTTGACACTCAACTCTAGAAGGTGGTTTCCGCCACAATACATGCATTGGACATGTGGGTGCATAGGTCTTCTCATCATCTCTTGTAGTCTCCAATTTCATCTCTACTAGCTCCTGGCTTAGGTCAGCACCCTTCCCTTTGTCTTGGTTTCTTGGGCCTGATCATTCACTAGATGTTGTTGCTCTTTCTCAGATTCTAGAGTTGGCTTTGTCTTGATTTGAGCTCCTAGAGCTTCTCTCCTTAAGCTAGTCGTCCACTCATATGGCCTCTTCAAAGACCCTAGCTAGTGCGTCTCTCTACAAGCTAGAGTTGCTTGCCAAGGCCTTGTAGAGTTCCTCACTGTGTATTTCATTGATAAATACAGTGGACACTGCTCTCTCAGTGGGTCGTTCTCGTTAGTTGGGATTCTTTTATAGAGACTCTGCATGTGAGTAGCGTAGTCCCTAATGTCCTCTCTATCCCTCTCCTTGACATTCATTAGTCGCACTATAATATTATTTAAGTACCCAGCCTTCGAGAATCTCTTAATGAAGAGACTGTTAAGGTTATCAAGTTATTGTGCTCTACAACATCTAAGCTAGTGTACCACATCCTACCCTTATTGCCCAAGTGTAGGCCAAAATATTGCGAGTGCTAAGCAAGATCAGTGAGGCCATTAGCCTCACAGACCTTCTCAAATTACTTTACGAAACTATATGATGGCTAGTATTTGTCTAGCTCTTTCACAACTTTGGGGATTTTTGATTGGCTCTTGGAGCCCTAGGTAACTCCTAATCCTGCAAGTAATGGCATTGCTAGTGTTGTTGCACTTTTTTCTGCCGATGTATTGTCTATTAGTCACTTTGTGAGAAGCTCACTCTCTGTGTTAAATCTACCTCTAGTGCTCTTTCCCTGCCTGTGTTTGGTCTTGTCCGATTTCTATTTGCTAGGGCTAGCACGCACTAGACTTCTCACATTTCTATGTCCTACCGCAATCTCCTAGTTTGTTGTTGTTGGTTGTATGCCGCTATGCTTTGCAAAGATTTTTGCGCTAGCTTTCTTTCCTCCTCAAGGTCTGCTATGATATCCTTTGATGGTTTGCCATAGTGGTCCCGTTTGGTTTGTGAGTCATATTTATTCACCATTTGTTGGGTTTTGACTGGGAAATCCCCCAGGTTGAGCTTTTTGTTTCCACGTTTGTATTGGTTTTTGCCATATTTGCGGTCTCTTGCTCCACCAAGTTGTCGATGAGGTTGATCAAGTCGGGTGGTGTCACACTCCCAATGGTGTCGATCCTTCTACGTGTTTGGCTTTTCGTGTTGTGTCTCTCACTTGGTCTTACCAATTGGGGATCTTGATCACCCACCGTCTAGGTTTGAGAGTCGTTAGCTATTGGTAGGTTCGTTTTTTTAATTAAGTCTGAGTGCGTTCCTTCTTATTTACAGACAATCCTCAATTTATGTTCACTCAATGTGTACGTGGTGCTCTTTTCCTTGCACTATGCAAAATCAGGCTTTCAATTTTTTTGAGTGCACTTCAAGTGTTGAAAACGATGTGGGTGTGAACATGAGAAGATAAATGTAGTTCCACACTCTATCTATGTTCTTGATCGAATAGGGCTTAAGGCTCAGTCATTGGCTGCTCTCACTAGTCTCTAGGGTCTATGCTATGTTATTCAAGTTGATTAAGGTCAATTAGAGTCTGCAGGTTAGTTATGGCTCTAAGATGGGCCAAAAGCTGATTCGACTATCAGTAGTCGTGTCTACTAGCCGTTCGGCTGCAATTTCTAAGGTCAATTGCACTTGTAAGGCTTTTGGGGTCTTCCCCTGTTGTGGGAGGTATTTTGCTTCATCCAAGCTGCACTACATTTGTCAGTTTTTCTCTTGTCAGATTTTTGGTCTGACTCTTCTGTGTCTAATTTTGCAGTGTTTGATCCCTAGAATCGGACGTCCGATTTTTGACAACCTGATTTTCGTGTGTCCAATTCGAACTTGTCTAATACTGGCATCCAATTGTGATGTGTCTGATTTGTACTGGTCCAATTATCATATGTCTGAGTGGCCGATGGTGGCTGAGCTTCCAAATCCGATTTTAGAGGTGTCCGATTGTAGGAAGTCTAATCATCTGAATCGGACAGGGCGAATGTCCGATCAGAAAAGAAAAAGGTGGTCTGATTGTCCATCCGATTTTCAAGACACCGGATGGATAGCGTCTGATCGGACATGTCAAGGTAGTCCGAGCGTCCAATTACCAAGAATCGGACCTTGTGAGCTCTATCCAATTCCGATAGCATGAAGGCAAAGATGACAAAAGATCAAATCGAAGCAATGATTGTGGTCATGCAAGCATGCAATGAGCTCCAAAAAACAAGAATGGACACAAAGGAAGGTTTTTATATATCTGGTATGCACAAAAAATGTATGTGGAAGACGATCAATCTACCCAAAGCTCAAGGTCTCTCTTTCTTTCTCTCTCAAGCTCTCACTCTCACTCTACTGAAGGTGAAAATGAGCATCCCCTTTGCTCTCTAAGGTCTTAAACCCTTGTTCTTCTCAGCCTTGACCTCCCTAATCACTCTCTTGTGGCATTAACACATTTAAGAGCTATTTTTTCCCATTTTTGCCTTGTTTGTGCCATGCTTGGACCTGTTTTACAGCAATAACCCTAAGGCATTTCACTTCAATATCTCGATCCTATCCTATTCTAAATGCAACAAAAATCAAGACCCAAATACTAAAATTATTTATCCTACTTGCCTACTCATCAAAAACCCAAAATACTTACTTGTTTTGAAGATTAAAAATCCCAAATCTCCTACCTATATCAAGTGCCAGTTCGGGGATGAAACCCTACTTTGATGCTCAATTTGAGGCGTGCAAGTGCTCAAGCTTGAATCCATTGTCTCGATAACTGAACTAAAATGAAGTGGGAGCTCACACTCAACTGCCACCCGAGACCCACGGATCACTTATTGCTTCAAGTGTTTCAAGCGAGCACAAGTGACCATCTCTCACCTAGCCAACTTGCCTTCGATCCCACGAGGGTGTAATGAGCTTACCTTGATGCTCAAATGAGTAGCACCCTCCCTCAAGCAAACCGGTAGCTCCACAATTCGAGATGCGAGCTCAAGCAACCTCAAGCCTCCACCTCCAAGCTACATCCTCCGTGCGCAAGACAAGAGAAGAGAAGAGAAGAGAAGAAGAAGAGAGGAGATGATGGAGAGCTTCTTCTCCTTGATCCCTCGCCCTCACACACTCACTCCTTCACATTCTCACACTCCCTCTCTCAAGCACACATAAGCAAGCAAAAAGGAGAGAAGAAGAGAACAAGAGAACAAGAAGAGACCACTTTTGCCACACACCAAAGAATGAGCTTTTCATTCACTTTTTGAGTTTATATACAAGCCCTAAATCCCTTGGGCACCCATCCCCTTTTTTACATTACCGGGTAGAAATCTTCATTAGGTTGAAATGGGTCTCATGACACAACTCTTATATATGCGACAGATTATCATTAAAAGATTTTACATCACCCTTTCCTTAAAATGAAACCAAACTCAATGGGACATACTGGGAAAAGGAGTGGATAAAATGTGCATACCAACCCTTCTTCTAGCGATCCACCTCAAATTATTTGGGTTGGAGAGGAGATGAGGACCTAATCTAAATTGTATGCTTTTTCTAAATGCTATTGGTAAGCTCCATTTTATCATATGTCACTTATCATTTTGATTAATTTATATGTATATTTGAAAATTTATCGATTGTAAATTTACCCTTGAAACTTGTTCTAACAAATTTATTTGAACATCTAAATAAATTTCTAAACTCCCATAAGATTTTGGTTTTATATGCACATGCCCTTGTATCAAATTATAAGATGCACTAATAACGTATTTTCAATGGGCATGATAGCTAGGAGATAAGTGTAGTCCTTTCTAGGCTCTTTAAAAACCTGGAGCATTTCAAAACTACTTTTCACCATTTCAAACTTTGAATTTATTTATTTAGAGTCTACAATGTTGTTATAATAGTCTTGATCTTTCTTAAAATTTATTGATACTTAGACATGAATATGAATAGACTATAACCTGTTATTGCATGCTTAGAAGTAATGTAGGTGAATTACATGCAAATTACACGATAGGAAGTTAACTTTCAAATTGGATTCCCATTGACCAACATAGGCCCTTTTTGTGTTCTCATGACTTCATGTAACTCTCTCCCAAAGACATTTGTCTTTGTATATCAATTGTACACATGAAGGGTAGTATTAAATTTATTATAATTCAAATGTATTGTTGAACTCATTTTAAGAATCCTATTCAATTTTAGCAAAATCCAACCTCAAATATCATAATCTATTATACATTGACACATGTAATGTTCCTATCTTTGACTTTGGTACAATGTTGGCATGGCACCCTTGTGTCTCCATACCCTCCCATCTACCTATCTCAATCTTTAGATGATATGTTGAGGTTTTGATCTGTATGGATCTACCCAACACCTATACGCTCAAGGGTGCACCTATGAGAAATAATTTATATAATGTGTGTTCAAAGGATATTAATAAATACCCTTTCTTTGCATGGTATGAGGCCATAAAATGAGCCCTTTTACTTTACTAAACTTATTATTTTTTTCAAATTATAATTTAAAAACCCTTTTGTAAATTCTTATAAATTTTACTAAATAAATTACCATTTCTTTTGAACTCATGTGGTATCTTACATGTTGTATAAGGCGCAACCCTCAAGCCTATATGTAGTCCATTTGGCAATTGAGTATCCATATAGCTTGGTCGGGTAATGAAACCATCCTCAAAGAGCTAAAGGAAGTACTCTAGTAGTGTGCGATCCTCATGCCATGTGGGGAAAGAAATCTAATACAAGTCTTCTTTGTATCTAGTTTCAATATGTACACTTTGATCGATTGAGCTTGAGTGTAGGGAAATCCAAGCTATAATCATGGGGGGTAATTTATCAATCTATAGATCATGCAAACTCATCCATGTATCCATTTGAATATACTAACAATGCCTATCACCCTTTGTTGTGCTAATTGTCCAGATGAAGCAATCCTAGTAGTGAATATTTATATTGAATTACCATAATTGATGTATGAAAGTCACTGCTTAGAGTAGGACCTTGACCACCATACCTCCATCTCTACTATGATGATCTCATATTTAGTTGAGCTCTTCACTCATTATATGATATGATCGTGATCAAGAGTTATTCCATATGCTCCCATCCATCATACAAATTCCTCTCTGGTCCATCATGAATAATCAATGATTGCATCCTCATATAAGAGGCTCGGGCATTCAGGGGCTCACTATATAAATTCTTAATATCACATGTTTTTGAGGTCTAAGTCAAAAACCCCTTATATGTAAACTTATCATGGATAAAGTACATTTTTTTTCTATTCAACTTATGGATATCCTCATTAAATGATCTTTTGTATGTAAAAGAGCTTTGAAAATTGGATTTTGAAGATTCTTTGTTAGATCCATGTGATAGACTTATTTATGAATGTTCACCTTGAGCTTGGGCCCCAAATGTTTGCCCCATAGAGGAGTGTGGGTGTAACTAGTATATCAAAGAGCCACATTTTAGTGCACAACTATGGAATTTTATGTGTGTACATTGTCTCTCCAATCCACCTTATGCTAGATTTGCTTATGCTAGTCAAGTCTCCAATATCTCTCTCCAAGAAAATGGTGGTCCTTTGAAAATGACTCCCAAGTATACATACTATTTGACATCATTTTTAATTCTAGAACATGCAAGTTACATGTATGAGTATTTTTGTGATATTATAATTAAATAGGCATATCTTTTTATGGATTTGTATTGAGATTTTTGTGCTTAAAAATGATTGAAAAACATCTTCTTTTTGGCTCTTTCATTCTTTGCATGGCTATCATGCTTTTATCCTAGTAGTATCTAATTCCTATTCTAATAAACATATTCTAGGGTTTACAAAAATAATAATCTAACGCTTTAGGCCTTGCATAAAAGTTACATCCAAATAAATAAATTCCACGTGTGCATACAATATCTCTACATTAGAAAGCATAAAAAAATACAATAATTTCATGCTATGAAGCACCCAATATTAAATAATTTCCATGCATTAAAATTCACTCCTCAAAATATGTATTCCGAATAACTCCATCTAATACTCTATTCACCATAATACAAAATACATTAGTTCCTTGCCATTATCTACCATGCATAATGTGACTAGTGTCACACATGGGCCACACATAAAACTCATAATCATGCGGCAAATAGATTTTAAAAAATCCACAATAATAAATAAGTAAAATTCATCGTAATTTTCATAACCTTTCCTACGGCTCAAAAAACAATTCTCCTTAGTTGATAAAACAAAAAAATAGTACAAATGGCAAATCACATGCTAGTGTTGTCTCATGCCATAAATCTACACTAAACTAAGGAGAAAATCGAAATACAAATGTACTATCTCATGTAGAAAATCTATATATACCCTATGAAAATAAGGCAACCATGGATTTTCATGGAACATTGCCTCATACAATAATATGTGCTTATCATATATGAATATGATTGTGAGTGATTATTAGATGATCATAAGTTGGAATTAGCACGAACTTCTAAATCCATTGGGATTCTCCAATAAATTTTTTAAAATTATTTAACTAGATATCTATGGTATTGAGATTACCAATTCTAGTAGTGGTTTGGTTATGGTCAAGGATAACTTTGGGTACCAGGATTTTTGTGCCTTTCTCTAACAAAGGGTTATCTACAATTGGAGTTACTAGTGAAATTCCCTTAAAATGATTCAACAAACTAATATGGAATCAATAATGAATTTTCCAAAGAGGATAAATGCTCAATCTATTATCATTGATCTTATGGACAATACAAAATGGCCCATACCATCTCGAAGCTAGTTCAATTTTAAGATGCCTTCGAATAGATTTCAATCTTCTGTTTTTAATAAGTAAATAAACTAAATCATTTTCTTTCAATGCAATAGCTTTGCATCTCTTATTTGCTTTAATTGCACATCTCAATTGTGATTGCTTAATCTTTTCAATCACTTCATTTAGATTTTTTTCATGGTCACTAGCTAAAGTATCAACAACTGGAACATCGAATGCTATGGTAATCATAGGGATAGGTAATTTCTTGCCATAGATAACTTCAAAGGATGCTCTACTAGTAGCAAAATGTGGAGTATTGTTGTACACAAATTGGAGGATAGATAAGTGTTGGGTCCAAATTGTTTGGTCAATCAATTATGTAGGATCTAAGAAGATCAAGGATCGTAGTATTTATTGCTTTGGTCTAACCATTGCATTTGGGATTGAAAGCTAAGGTAAAATCCATATTAAAACCTAGATTTTAAACAATTCTATCAAAAAAAGATTATGAAATCTACCACTATTATCAGAAAGTATCATGTTTACAAATTTTCGATGAGAAAAGATGGTGTAATTAATTAGTTTAGTAGCTTGTCATGCAATCAAGGTTTTTTACAAGGAGCAAAATAAGTTTATTTATCACTAAATCTATCTACTATAGTCCATATCATGTCATTGTGTGTGGATGTCATGGGAATGGTAGTAATAAAATCCATAGAGATTTGCTCCTATGGTCCACTAGGTACATGTAAAGTCATAATAATCCATAGAATTTACCATGATGATGTTTAATACATTGATATACAATGCATTCAAAAACAAATTTAGCAATAACATGCTTCATTGCAAGCGAATCAAAATAGCCTAATATGTAGCTATAGTAGAGTAAATGCCTATTGCAATGTTCCTAAAAGGTGTAGTATCACACAACTTTCTTTGATAATACAAGAATCCATTGACATACATATAATGAGAAAAAATAATCACATTAACATTTTAAAATCCATGCCTCTAGTAGAAAAACTAGAATATAATGCATATATATGAATCATGGCATCAAAAATTTGAACTTCAATAGTAGAAATATGATTCAAGTACACATGTTTAATTTTATCAAAACCAAGTAGATGAGGTGATGAAACATTACCATTAGGTCTATGATGCATCTGTAACTACATTAGCATATCTAGGTTGATATTGGATTATTAGGTGAAAATTTTGGTTGAAACATGCCCATTTGATATGCTAGGGTAGAGATGAGTGATTCATTCATCTTTGATGGCTTGTTTATCAAATGCACCTATGCTTGAATTGCTAGCATTAGTTACTAGTAGAAAGAAAGAATGAGACAAATCTAACAATTGGAGTACATGTGCATAGATCAAAAAGTATTTTAGTGTATCAAAAGACTTCTACTTGCTAGGACCCCATTAGAAGACAATGTTATTACACAACCACATAGTCAAAGGTAAGGTAATCAATGAAAAAATTTGGACAAAATTTCAATAAAATTTTGTTAAACCAAGAAAAGATCTAACTTCATGCACAAATTTGGGGATGGGAAACCCTTTACAGTTTGAACTTTATTTGGATCTACAATTATTCCTTTTAGTAGAAATTATATGTTCCAAGTACTCAATTTGATTTTGAAATAACAAACTCTTGTGAGGATTTGTATACAAGTGATTTCTATGTAGTAAGTCAAACACAATTCTAAGATGCATTTTATGTTTCTCTTTTTCCTTAGTGAAAATAAGAAGGTCATCAAAAAAGACAAACACAAATCCTTGATAATATAAAAATATTTAATTCATCATACATGCAAATATAGCTAGTGCATTCATAAGACTGAAAGGCATGTGTACAAATTCATAATGACCAAATTGTATCCTACATGCAATCTTAAACACATCATCCATGTGAATTTGATGATATGATGATTTGAGATCAGTTTTACTAAAAGTTTTCACCCCCTAAGTCTATCCAATAGATTATTACCAATTTTTTGCAGTCACTTTATTGAGTGCCCTATAATCAATGCATAGTCTATAAGTTTTGTTTTTCTTTTCAACCAAAAGGATAGATGCACCAAATTGAAAATATCTAGGATTATGGATGAAAACTTTATCTAGAAATTTAGTTACTTGTCTTTAGATTTCTATTTGGTGTAAAAGAATGTGCCTATAAGGAGCTTTGTGCAATGGAGCTTACCCAAGGAAATGTTTAATTTTGTGATCTAGTTAGATGGATAGTCATCAGAATAATGCAATGTCACACTTGAATTTGTACAACAAAGGACTAGTCTCTAATTGCAATCTCTTAATCACCTTTTCAAAAATAAGATCATGGGAATTATCATCATAATACAAAATAGTAACATCAAAATCTTTGGCAAAGGCTTTCATCTTAAGCAAAGCAGTGTGTAGTTAAATACCTCCTCATTGTTGTGCAAGTGAGTTATGGTATTATTCTTATTTGATGGAAGTTTCACTAGATACTTCACTCAAAAATGTCTCGCTTGTCTACAATGGTGGCAAGTAAACTTGAGTCTTTTGAATTAAACATTAAGATTTGTAGTTTGAGGCTTTACCTTCTTATCTCCAAGCTTTTGTTTGGTTTCACTTTTTGTTTGGAAGTTTGGAGGCAATTTAGGTGGAAAAGAATAAGGATGATAAGTATTGAAGGGTTTCTTGAAGTTGTGGTTGTTGTTGAAGAGCTAGGATTGGCTAGGTTATTATCCATGAAGAGTTTAGGTGATGGTTTGAAATTCTTTCTCTACATAATGAGCATAGAAAATAGCATTGTGAAAAGAAGTGGATTTAAGAGAATTGAGCTTAGCTTTATGCCATGTCTTTATATTTGCATTACAATGTGTTCTCAGGAACTTTCTCAAGCATGCATAAAATAAGAAGACATTGCCAAAATCTTTCAGTATAGATAGCCATGCTATCACCCTCTTGCCAAGATAGAATTGCCTAATTTCACCTTAATTGAGTTGGAAGAGATATTCCACCTTAATTGAGTTTCCAAGATAGTCTTGAAGCACTTTAGTAGATTTGTCCAAATTGTGCTAAAGAATATCAATTTATTACTACAAAGGTATCTCGGAAAGAGGAGATTCCATGCTTACTTCATCCTTTTCGAAAGGTCCTAACATTGTTGAAGTTAAAATCCCATATGTAGAAGCAATCTTTTAAATTATCTTACATAATGAATATTTTTTAAGAGAATCCTTATTGTTTCTTAGAAACAAGGACCTTTTGTTTTTTTAATCTTCTAGCTTTGGCCTTTGGAAAAAGTAGAAGGGTAATAAGGTTAGGCAAGTTAGTAATAACCCCACCCCCCCTTTATTAAAGATAAACAACTGCCAACTTTAGCTTTTAAAGCTTTGGCTTCCTTTAATTTAAAAAAAAACAATGTCATTGAATAGGTGCAAGAGGCGCACTATCCATTCTTAGTGTGGTTGAGATGGTAGATCTAAAGGCGATGAAGGACTACTTTTAAAGTAGTACCAACTACTTCAACAAATCTTTTGAAAGATGAGTCTTAGAAAGTCCTTTTCACCATGAAATTGAAGAGAAAAGTAACAATATTATTTTAAAGACCAAACGTGAAGCTAAAAACCATTGTCTAAATATTTCCTCTAGTGGATATGAGGTCGATGGTTGATGTTAGAGATAGTGTAGCCCTCCAAGATGGATATATGCCTTCACTATGATGTTGATGGATAGACCAATAGTCTTACTCTAAAATCAACATTGTAGTCCTTCACCATAGAATATGTAACATGTCCACCTGTTCACTTGTAGGACATGTCTTAACAGTCCATCGAGAAGAGAATCCAGAAAGCGCCGCCCGGCAATCCCACGGAATGTCATGAGGTTTGCGATCTAGGTCTTTCTGAGTCTGCCACATGAAGCGGAAGCATTCCAGCCGTTCCCACTTAGGACTGACCTAAATCAGGGTTTTCCTAGTGGTCAAATTCCTAGACGGTAGCTAGCGTCGAACCCCAAGCAAACTACTTTGCGCAGAAATGTCAAGGTCAAAGCGGATTCATGCTGCACTTGGTTCAAGGAGAATGGGAAATGAGAGGGATGCAGAGCTCGACCCCTCTGCCTATAAGGCATAGTCCCATTCCGTTCCCCTAAAACAGCATAAATCGGGACTCTAGTACTCTAGATTCTAGGTCATCATTCCTTACTGTCAATTTCCTTCGAGAAAAGTTCTCGGCCAACCAGGACCACCCTTCCATAGGACGGACCCATGGTCACATCCACCGCACTTTCCTCAGGGTTGCTTTAGTTGTCTAATTACCTACCACATTTAGTTTGACAAGCAAAAATAGCTTCCTTAATTAGTCAATTAATCACCGATTCCTTCACGTAACTTAAGCACTAACATAGAAAAACAGTGTCAAACAAGTTCCTTTTCACAATTGATCTTATTTATCAGTCTTTCGAATACATCATATAATCCAACCCGAAGGCTATTCCATAATCCAGCCCGAAGGCTAATCCATAATCCACCCGAAGGTAATTCAAGCAATCCTCAGGGATTACTATTCCAAGTTTCCACCCGTAGACTAGTAAGCGGGCCTCGAGATCCAATCTCGAGTCACATCGACCTCTTGTGTAGGACCTGGAGGCAAGGGATTTACGTCCAGAGCCCCCCCGGCACCCAAGCATCCTCCTGCTCCAAGTAGCGCCCACGAAGAGACCTCTCGCGGCGAGTTTGGTCCACGTACCCGGCGCGGCTAACAACCCCCTTGGATAGGGTTAGGCAGATAGTTGGGGGTAACTGATACTGCCTCTCCCTCCAAGCCTTCAACCTGAAGCATTAATTATTTTTCCATCTTTAGTTCCTTGAGCAAAGAAGTTAAAACAGTGCTCCTAATTGTACAAACACAATCAATCCAGTGGTCATTTGTTTGGCCAACTACTAAGGTGTGAATTCCTTCTTTCTGAATGCATCCAACATTCGATCCGGGATCAATTTGCGACTTGGCAAGATCCCCAAGGGTTTCGTAAGCTGTGTTGCTAGTTTACCCTTTTTCCTTGGGTTAGGGTTTATATATTGTTAACCCAAATTAACAATACCTTAGGTTTCCTTGCATTAAGATCAATAATTCCTGGACCTCGTTTTTGTATCTTGATTGGTCAATTTCTTGCTAGGCAATACATAACTTCCCTAACTTGGCAAATCAGTCTCAAGGAAGGGTGATGTAGCAGGATGACCACTCGTCCTCTTGCAAGTTAGACTTGCACTTAGAACTCGCCATCCTTGTTCTAAGGAGTGGTAATTCTACTTTGTGATTTAAACACAAAACCCTGTGACGTTGCAACTTGTTGCTTAGGCGTCGCACTTGACTTATGGGATTATTTCTCCCATCGCACGGTATTCCTTGGTCAAGAATACCTTGGTCAAGGTGTAGAGTTTGGGAGTCCTCTTGACTCAACCCAACACTGACCATACTAGGCCGACAACATTTGGCCCTAGGGTTTCTAAATTCACTAGAAGTCTAGTATTTGGCCAAATGATCCTTAGGGTAAAAACCCTATATTGTTCTTGCATTTTAACTAACCCTAACATTTCGTGAATGTGGGTAGGATCTATGGGATTGGAAGTCTTGATTTGGCATCCCAAGTGTGATACAGGCAGAATTTTTAACGTAACTAAGCCCTACCTAGATCTTTGAGGTGTTCGTCGTACTAACTATTTATGCTTTTATGAATCCCATATGGGATATGCCATTACAAGCACTTTACCTAAATCGATCTAATTGTCTCGCGACAAGAGGTGATCTTTTCTTAGAGGCACTAATATTTTTCCTAAAAGGTGTAAATAGTTGCAAGGCATAACATTACATGAAAATATGCGATTCATTGACTTTTTCCTTCTATGCAACTATAAAATGTACAATGACCATTTCTTTTTCTTGCCTAAACTATAATGATTGACAATTTAGGGCTAACTCATATAAAAACCTACGTTGAATTTCATCAAGAACTATGCTCATAACCCTTCGCTAAATGCATTGAATTCAAGCTTTAATACAAAATGCATCCTTTTCTAAATACAACTTCGATAAAAGAAGTCCATGCATGAGCGAATGCCATGGGTCTGACATTTAATTTATCCCTCCTTTAGCACTTAACCCGACTTAAAATGCAAGCATCCTCGCATGCAACTGGCAAAGTTCATAGTTTCCTTTCCATGCATTGCGATTCTTTGGACAACATTCAATGGCGTCTAAGATTATCCTCTATACGAATCAAGTCCATGAATTTAACTCATAAGTGCAATATGCGACATAAGCTCTATCCTTCTTAGCGCGATATCCTCTTCTAATTTATGCATTATCATTCAAGAAAATTGCAACTACCCTTGTTGACGGGAGTACGAGCAATTTCAATTTAATCGACATGCACTAAACTTTGTAAAACGAATGGATAAATGCATTTAAATTTTCCTAAAACTATCATGCTTAACGCATCCCTTTCATGCAAGAATACAATTTTAAGAACCTGGGCATTGAGGTTCGGGGTGTTGTCCACACGCGAACTCGGAGTAGAAGCTCCCGCATATGCGCCTCGCATCTCTTGTTTGGGGGCCATTGGATGCAGTAATTTCATTCCAGCAACTCTCCTCTGAGTCACTCCACGTATCGAATCTACTTCTGTCCGTTATCTCCTCCTCCCGTGTAAGACACATACCTTAGGGACTTGGTTTTAAGAAACCCGAGATGGTGCGGATGAAAAGGGCTTATGGAAGCCTTGTTTAGAAGCTTCTAAGGAAGCTTCCAAATTTATGTGATAAAAAACGTGATGTGGAGAGAGAAAGTGGATGATGGAGGAGATGATGATGAGGATAATGATGATAATGATGCCGACGATGATGGTGGTGGTGGCAACAGCGGCCTGGTGCGGCAGCAGCATAGCATGGCGGCTCTTCACGGCGTCCTCCTCAGGCGGCAGGGTCATGTCCCTCTCTCCTCTCCCCCCAAGCTTAAGGGGGAGGCTATATAGGTCTTTAAGGGGGGGGAATAGCCACCACCCGTGGCTTACTTGCATGCCTTCTCCCTCCCCCATGCTCTCCACCTCTCAAGGACTTCTCACACTCCCTCTCCCCGCCACGCATCGAGTGAGGGGAGGGGATTGATAATTTAAAAAAATTGCACAAAAGCTAACCATTAACTTTTTTCCTTTTCTCGTGAAGGGTGTTCCCATGTGGAACTACGGGTTTCAAGCCTCGGCTCTTGTGCTCCATGCGGCTAGAGCTTATTGACGCACGCACGGGGTAAGCACTTAACCGCCAACATTTTACATGTGGGAGATTACTTTGGGTTGCATTTTTGCGCAGGGTACGGGATCTAAAATCATTAGTATTTCGTGCGGAAATATTGCATTCTCTCCCCCTTAGAGTAATTGAGATGTCCTCATCTCGAGAAGAGCTGGGGGTATTGTTGGTTGAGAGTACTTTCATCCATCCAAGTGGCATCCTCTTCGGAATAATCTTTCCATTGGGCGAGGTATTCTCTCAAGGTTTTGGATCTCAAATGCCTCTCCCTAACATCTAAGATCCTGTCAGGCCGTAGGTCAAGGAATCCTTGGCTAGGCATTACAACTTGTTGATCATCAAGCACGTGACTAGGGTTAGGCATATACTTTTTCAAAAGACTGATATGGAATACATTATGAACTTTTAGGTTTTCAGGGAGTTGCAGTCTATAAGCATTATGCCCTAGGCACTTGAGAATCTTGTAGGGTCCACAATACCTTGGACTTAGCTTTTTACATTCCCCCAAGGATAGGGAACTCCTCTTTGGACGTATGCGAATGAAGACCATATCTCCTTTAGCGAAGGATCTATCTTGACCTTTTAGGTCCGCATAAGCCTTTTGTCTATCCTTGGCAGCTTGGATGTCATGTCTTATTGACTTGATTTGGTCATCCATGTCTTCCAGCATCTGCTTTGAGGCTTCAACCCTCAAGGTTGGATCCGAGAAGTTTAAAGGACTACGACAGTTGTGCCCATATAATGCTTGAAAAGGGGTCATCTGAATGCTTTGTTGGTAAGAAGCATTGTAGGCAAACTCAACCAGTGGCAAATATTGAATCCACTTTTTGGGTTCACGGCAGCAGTGTGCCCTTAGCGTATCCTCAATGACTTGGTTGACTCGCTCTGTTTGACCATCGGTTTGGGGATGGTAAGCTATACTGAAACTGAGTTGAGTCCCAATGGCCTCGAAGATAGCCCTCCAAAAGTGTGATGTGAAGAGAGATTCACGATCAGTAATGATTCTTCTGGGTAACCCATGCAGTTTGAATATCTCCTTGATAAATAACCTTGCAATGTCTGAGGCTTTATAGTTTGTCTTAACAGGAATAAGCCTTGGTAAGCATATCTACCATGACCATAATGGAGTTGTAACCTCCCTAAACTTGGGACAGGCCAACAACAAAATCCATACTAATGAATTCCCATTTCATTTGGGGAATGTCAAGTGGTTGCAATTTCCCTGGCATTTTGACATGTTCGGCCTTAATGCATTGACAAGACAAACATTCAGTGACATATTTGAGAATGTCACCTTTAAGCCTCTCCCAATAATAGCTCTTTCTGACTGCATTGAGGGTCTTGGCATAGCCGGGATGTCTTGAAAAAGGGGAGTCATGAGCTTCCCAAAGTATCTTCTATTTGAGTGACTGGCTTGCCAATATACATAATCTCGTTCTGTAGTAGACAAGTCCCCTATTTATAGAGAATTCTTGATACTTTGCCTGTAGCTTCAGGTCTTGATCCTTGATGGGGATGGGGATCTCCCTTAGCAATTTCTGATAGGTTGGGTCATGGCATGCCTCTTCTTTAGCTAGCTCAAGAATTGGGTTGTTTGGCATGGATACCTTTGTGGCTAGAGATCTTGCTGTTGATGGATCTTGCAAAATCAAAGAATTTAGAAATGCCTTGCGACTGAGTGCATCGGCAACTACATTCTCCTTTCCAGGTCAGTATTTGATTTCAAAATCATATTCCTCTAGCACTTCAATCCATCGACGTTGCCTCATATTGAGCTCATTCTGGGTAAAAATCCATTTAAGACTTTTATGATCCGTCACTAGGGTAAACTTGTTACCCAGCAAGTAGTGTCTCCAAAGCTTGAGAGCATGGATGACAGCTAATAGCTCCAAATCATGGGTAGCATAGTTCCTCTCATGGCTCTTCAGTTTCCTTGAAGAGTATGCTATAGGATGACCTTCTTGCATAAGCACACATCCTAAGGCAAGTGTGCTAGCATCAATTATTACTTCAAACTCCTTACTAAGGTCCGAAAGTTTCAGGATAGGTGCTGATACCAAGCTTTGCTTTAGTTTATCAAAGCTGGACTATTCAACATGTGACCATACAATTGATGTTTGCTTCTTCAGTAGATCGGTCAGTGGTGCTGCAATCAAAGCATAGTTTTTGATAAAGACCCTATACCATCCTATCAATCCAAGAAAACTACGTTTATTTTTTTACAGTTGTTGGTGTTGGCCACTCTAGAACATCTCTGACCTTGGCCGGATCTATTGAAATTCCTTCCGCTGATACAATCAATCCCAGATATTCAATATGTCGCTTGAAAAATGCACACTTCTTCTTCTTGGCATTAAGCTTGTGTGCTCTCATTGTTTCAAGAACAATGCGAAGCTGGGGTTCATGATCTTCTTCTTGTTTGGAGTAGACTAAGGTATCATCAAAGAAGACAAGTATGAACTCATCAAGATATGGCCTAAAGATATCCTGCATTAGCCTGTTGAAGGTAGCAGGAGCATTTGTCAGCCAAAATGACATGACTAGGAATTCAAAGTATCCATATCTTGTGCTCAATACCATCTTTGGGATATCTTCTTCCTTGATCCTTATCTGATAATATCCAGACCTAAGATCAATCTTAGAGAAGATCTTCGCACCTTGAAGATGGTCAAGAAGCTTATCTATTCTTGGAATGGGGTATTTGTTCTTAATGGTTGATTGATTCAACCCTCTGTAGTCAATGCATAATCAAAGCGTTCCATCTTTCTTCTTCTGGAACAGCACTGGAGCTCCCCATGGTGAACTGCTAGGACGGATATAGCCTTGGTCTAATAGTTTCTTGAGTTGCTCCTTCAGCTCAATCACTTTCGGGATGGACATTCTATATGGTCTCTTTGCAATTGGTGCAGCTCTTGGCACTAGCTTGATTTCGTGATCAACTTCCCTTTGAGGAGGAAGCTCTATTAGCTCTTTGGAAAATACGTCTGCGTACTCCTTTAGCCATGAAGGTTCTTTCCTAGACTCCTGATTCTGATCTAGCTTATTAAGCTTAATCAAATAGACAAGTAGCCCCTTTCTAACTCCTTTTATTATCCGAGATGCTTTGGCCAGTTGAATTTTTGGCTTCCCAACCTCTCCTTGAGTTGTGACCAATTCCCCTTCAGAATTTTGAAAGGAAACTTGGCCCTTTCCATAGTGATGTGGGCATCATTAGGTTTAAGCCAATCCATCCTGAGCAAACACTCGTGGACACCTAGGTTCATAACCTTGAATCTAACTTAAGTCGACTTTCCTCCCAAAAGGAATTCCACCTTAGCAGTTTGCTTGGTACAAGTGACTTCATGACCATTTGCTAATTCCACAAGTAAGGTAGGTGCATCATTTGTGGCTATTCCTAACCTTCTTGCATAGACTGGTGAGATAAAGGAATGTGTACTGCCATAATCAATCAGGGTCTTAAAGCTTTTACCTTGATAATTCGATGGTGTTTGAATCACCGAGAATTGGCGATTCATGCCTTTCTTGTGAAGAGTGGCATGGATTGTTGCCCTCTCAAAGTCAACTTCCATGGTTGGATCTTCTTCATTACACAGCTCTTTGTTGGCAACACTAGAGGTTCTCCCTTTGGCGTGGGTGGCGGCTCCTTGGCCATGGACAGTTCCTTGGGATGGTCCTTGACATTGTCCTCTGTTAAGCTTGGGACACTGCCTTTTAAAATGATCGGGCTCGTTGCAATGGAAGCAACGGAGATTGCGGCCATTACCTTGGGTAGGAATGAAATTTTTGATAGTGTTGGCCCTAGCTTTCTTCCTTTATGCCTGATTTTGGCATTGCACTCTCTTGGCCTGGGACCTATACACTCCCTTGTTCTGACCCTTGTAAGACCAAGTCTTGTTATCTCTTGGCCTAGTCTGCACCTTTTGTATTATGGGCACAGCTCGAATGAGCACATCCTGAAGGTCTATTGGGCGCATTGATTCGAGGCGGGTGTTTATAGGTGGGTTTAATCCAGCACAAAACTTCGACACATGTTGTGTCATATCCATTTGTGGCGCGTACTTCAAAAGAGAGACGAACTTTGAATAGTATGCATCAAGGGATAGACCAAGCTGCTTCAGTTCATAGAACTCGTTCATCTTCTGTGTGCGGTAGGCAGGTGGTAGATATCTTCCTCGCACAGCTCTTTTTAGCTTCTCCCAAGTAACTGACCCTTCTGAGATCCCTTGGTCTCTGCACCATTGCTTCCACCAAAGCCTTGCTTCGCCGGTAAGCTTCAATTTGGCGAGCATCGCTTGGTTAGCGGGTGCAGTACCTGCTACTTCAAAGTAATCCTCCATGGATTCGATCCAGATCTTGGTATCAGTTTGGATGGTCCTTCCCTTACCATCAAATTCTGGTGGCTTGATTTGTTTGAGAATAAACTTCTTCTCTTGAATTACAGTCATACTTGGTGTAGGGGTCGGACTAGGAATCTGTACTTGAGATTGTGCCTGGGCATTTAGATTCTTTACGTTAAAAACTTGCTAAACGTTTCTCACATTACATTACATGCCCAGTTCAGCTTTTAGACAAGTGACCTAATTAGTTAACTCCGTTACCAACACTTAACAGCCAAGACAATCATTGATAAAAAGTCTATTTCATTCATATGGGCATAGCCCTTTTGAGTACAATTATTCTTGGGATGGTAGAGCAAGCTGATACATTAATTCGGGGAGAATAATATTGTGTTACATTGAGCTACGAGAACTGAGTAATAATATGGATTGGGGTCATGGATTTTCAAGAATCGATAGGTCATAGGAAGCTTAGGGTATCCTTTCCTTTGATACTCGTTCTTCTCGTAATGTCCCAACACCTTGATTCTGTCGGCAGGGATTATTCGAGTCACTTCCTCGTACACATACTTGTTCTACTTAACCTTTTGACTGCCGACATGTAGGGTTGTGTTTGTGTGAGCCTCAACAAAGATGAATAGCTTCACGATCTTTAAGTCCTCCATCCACTTGATTCTCTTCAAGTTGGTCCGAAGGTACGCAAGTCGGTGGAGAGCTATGTAGTAAATTCCTAAATCACCCGTCCATCTCCATTCCACGTACAAGGGCGAAAGGTTGTAGATGCGGTCTAGGATATTCATCATATCGAGCCTCCATCGATAAGTCGAAGCACGCATCGCAATCATAAATATAACCTAGAACACTAAGAATTTGTTCCATGCTTCGCAACTTTGCAGGCCAGCATCGATAAGTAAGTAAGGAAATGTTCTTAACAGCAACATCTACTCTACTTCTCCTTATTAAGTTTCCTTGTGAATATTAGATCCATTGGTTCGCTCTGATACCAATTGTAACGTGTCCACCTGCTCACTTGTAGGGGACACGTCTTAGCAGCCCATCGAGAAGAGAATCCAGAAAGTGCCGCCTGGCACTCCCACGGAATGTCACGGGGTTTGCGATCTAGGTCTTCCCGAGTCTACCATGAAGCGGAAGCATTCCGGTCGTTCCCACTTAGGACTGACCTGAATCAGGGTGTTCCTAGTGGTCAAATTCCTAGAACGGTAGCTAGCGAACTATTTTTATGCAGAAACATCAGGGTCGAAGCGGATTCATGCTGCACTTGGTTCAAGGAGAATGGGAAACGAGAGGGATGCAGAGCTCGATCTCTCTACCCATAAGGCATAGTCCCATTCCGTTCCCCTAAAACAACATAAATTGGGACTCTAGTACTCTAAATTCTAGGTCATCGTTCCTTGTTGTCAATTTCCTTTCGAGAAAAGTTCTCGGCCAATCGGGACCACCCTTCCATAGGATGGACCCATGGTCACATCCATCGCACTTTCCTCAGGGTTGCTTTAGTTGTCTAATTACCTACCACATTTATTTTGACAAGCAAAAACAGCTTCCTTAATTAGTCAACTAATCATCGATTCCTTCACGTAACTTAAGCACTAACATAGAAAAACAGTGTCAAACAAGTTCCTTTTCACAATTGATCTTATTTATCAGTCTTTCAAATACATCATATAATCCAGCCCCAAGGCTAATCCATAATCCGCCTGAAGGCATTTCCAACAATCCTTAGGGATTACTATTCCAAGTTTCCGCCCATAGACTAGTATGTGGGCCTCGAGATCCAATCTCGAGTCACGTCGGCCTCTTGTGCAGGACACGGAGGCAAGGGATTTACGGCCAGAGCCCCCTGGCACCCAAGCATCCTCCTACTCAAAGTAGCACACACGGAGAGACCTCTCGTGGCGGGTTCGGTCCATATACCCGGCACCGCTAACAATCCCCTTGGATAGGGTCAAGCAGACAGTCGGGGGTAACTGATGATGCCTCTCCCTCCAAGCCTTCAACCTGAAGCATTAATTATTTTTCCATCTTTAGTTCCTTGAGCAAAGAAGTTAAAACAATGCTCCTAACTGTACAAACACAATCAATCCAGTGGTCGTTTGTTTGGCCAACTACTAAGGTGTGAATTCCTTCTTTCTGAATGCATCCAGCATTCGATCCGGGATCAATTTGCGACTTGGCAAGATCCCCAAGGGTTTCGTAAGCTGTGTTGCTAGTTTACCCTTTTTCCTTGGGTTAGGGTTTATACCTTGTTAACCCAAATTAACAATACCTTAGGTTTCCTTGCATTAAGGTCAATAATTCATGGACAACCTCATTGTCGTATCTTGATTGGTCAATTTCTTGCTAGACAATACATAACTTCCCTAACTTGGCAAATCAGTCTCAAGGAAGGGTGATGTAGCGGGATAACCACTCATCCTCTTGCAAGTTAGACTTGCACTTAGAACTCGCCATCCTTGTTTTAAGGAGTGGTAGTTCTACTTTGTGACTTAAACACAAAACCGTGCGACATTGCAACTTGTTGCATAGGTGTCGCACCTGACTTATGGGATTATTTCTCCCATCGCACAGTATTCCTTGGTCAAGATGTAGAGTTTGGGAGTCCTCTTGACTCAACCCAACCCTAACCATACTAGGCCAACAACATTTGGCCCTAGGGTTTCTAAATTCATCGGAAGTCTACTATTTGTCCAAATGTTCCTTAGGGTAAAAACCCTAGATCATTCTTGCATTTTAACTAGCCCTAACATTCTGTGAATGTGGTAGGGTCTTTGGGATTGGAAGTCTTGACTTGGCATCCCAAGTGCGATACTAGGCAGAATTTTTAACGTAACTAAGCCCTACCTAGCACTTTGAGGTGTTTGTCGTACTAACTATTTATGCTTTTATGAATCCCATGTGGGATATGCCATTACAAGCAATTTACCTAAATCGATCTAACTGTCTCGTGACAAGAGGTGATCTTTTCTTAGAGACGCTAATATTTTTCCTAAAAGGTGTAAATAGTTGCAATACATAACATTATGTGCAAATATGCGATTCATTGACTTTTCTTTCTATGCAACTATAAAATGTACAATGGCCATTTCTTTTTCTTGCCTAAACTATAATGATTGACAATTTAGGGCTAGCTCATATAAAAACCTACGTTGAATTTCATCAAGAACTATGCTCATAACCCTTCACTAAATGCATTGAATTCAAGCTTTAATATGAAATGCATCCTTTTCTAAATTCAACTTCGATAAAAGAAGTCCATGCATGAGCGAATGCCATGGGTCTGACATTTAATTTATCCCTCCTTTAGCACTTAACCCGACTTAAAATGCAAGCATCCTCGCATGCAACTGGCAAAGTTCATAGTTTCCTTTCCATGCATTGAGATTCTTTGGACAACATTCAATGGTGTTGAGAGTAGAGTTTTGAGCTCGGGATGTGCCTAAAATTTGCCAAAAAATCCGGAATTTAGGGGAAAAATATTCAACATCGAAGGCAGCGGCTCCAACTCGGACGATTTTAAGCACCAAGTGAAATACGACTCTTAAAAGGCGCCTGAGCGATACTTGTTGATTTTTTATAATTTTTCAAACTGCCGTGCGGGTTATTAGGAGTTGCCACCCAATGCAGGATGTCAAGTCGGACGCCTAAAAATTTACAGTACTCAAATTGGAGCCTGGACGAGGAAATGGCAACAAAATGGTCAAGATTTGAAAGGGTGGCCAAACTTTGGGCCAAATGGGATGTGCCTTTTGGAGTCTTTGATCCCCCCCCCCCCCCCCTTCAAAATTTTAAGCATACAAGATGAAAAAACGTGGAGAGAGAAGATGAAGAAGGTGGAGATGGAGGCGCCAACATCACGCCGAAATTTGCGCCCTCTCTCATCATGGGGGTAATGACAGGTTACAAACACCCTATCCAACCGATGATACCCTTGATCTTCTCCCTCTTTGCCGGTCTTATCGCCTGTCTTTGCCCGTGAAATGGCTGTGGGAATGAGAAGAACCAAATCTAGTATTTCTCTCTCCTCCCTCTCTCTCCCCTAAGGGGCTGTTCTTGTGTGCAAGAGGAAAATGAAGAATGGTAAAGGAAAGCTTGTCCGATTGGAACCGGATTGGTGTAGACATGAAGATTGCTGATTGTGAAGATGCTGGACATTGAATGTGGGCTAACCCGCAGTCCCGTAGCAAAACCAAGATCCCGAGACATGAAACCTAAGTGATAATTCAATTTTTATGAAGAAAAAATGAGTTTTTATGCTATTTGATTGATGAAACATTGTTCCCATGGGCTGATTATGCATTATGATGTTGTTTGCTATGAGTTCTATCATTTTATCCTCTGAAAATCAAAAAATCATAAGTGATATGGCTGAAATTAGTGTTATAAAACCCGTAAAACACACATTTAAGGGGTAAAATGGGGTTTTTTGCAAAATAAATGGGAAATATGAGACATAACATCAACAAAACCTGAAATTTTGTTGTCAAAGAGCCTAAGGGCCACAACCTGTGAAAGATGCGGGATCTAGGACATGGCAGTGAGTTATGGTGGATGGAAGGAGAAGAGTGGACTCATGATGGAGAAAACAAAGACACTGTTTGTTACACAAGTGAATTAGGTTCCAAGATTGAGACTTGGACTCATAAACACAATCTTGTGTATGTGGACAATGACATTGACACTTCACTGAAAAGAAAAGAGTACTATCATTGCATTAAGAAAAGGAAGCAAGTACAATGCTCTATAGGAAAGTAGGAAACTGTAGTAGACACCACTGTGCATATGGGATAGGTAACCCTACATGTCCTTGACCCTGAAGCTCCATACAAAGAGGCTGTCTAGTGAGTGTGATTGCTGAATCTCAACACCCCTCCTCAATCACAACTAGAAAGGCACAAAGTGTGTAGAGGCTGTAATGAGAACCACTTGTAAAGTGTGGGCACACCACAAACATGGTAGACACCAGAGGCTATCGCAGAAAAGGCTAAGTGTGGGCACCAAAACATGATGGACATCCAAAGGCTATAACAGGGGCCTCACAAAGTGTACAGGGACTGTAATGCCAAGTTACGTGAGGAGTTTACAAAGCTTATGGCAAGAAGCATTAGGGCAAGGAAGTACAAGGCTTTTAAAACAGTCTATGAGAGTAATGAGAGTAGAAGGATTGATGAGTCTTGTCCTTCCGATCCTGGTGGTCTTCATCTTTATCTTCTTCTTCATATTTTGGTCCATGGTCTTCTTCTTCTTTCACAGTTGCAAGATAGGCCTTTTGGGACCTCTTTCTAGCATGACAAAACTTCTCAGTGTGTCCGGTCCTTTTGCAGAAGTCACAGAAGAGCGGTTCCTTTTTACCTTTGTATCTGTTGTTTACATATAACATTTGTTCATCCTTTGAAGTGCTAGGCTCTTCTTTGCTCCTGGAAATTGAGTTGCCAACCATACGGTTGCAATTAACCACTCTTTGGGAGATGAGGATTCACTCTTTGAACATTTTACGACCATAGCCCATCTGGATGAACTGAAGTTGCAGAGCTTATTACACCAGGAGGTAGCTAAATGTCGGATGAAGCAGTTGCACGACCTTAGAGCGAAGAAGTATACCTTTAAAAAAGGGCAATTAGTTCTGTACTATGATGCGCGTAGGGAGCTGTTTCCAGGGAAGCTAGAACCTAGATGGGATGGCCCCTCCAAGATTGTCATGATAGGGAAAAATAGGTCTACGGCTTTACTAGCTGATCTGCAGTGGAGTAGAGTTTAAAAATAAGGTTAATCTTAATAAGATTAAACCTTATTATTTCTGAGTATACTAATACAAAAAAATGCATTGCAAGTCCATGCTGGGGCTGATTTGAGACCTGCAAAAGAGCTTAAGGCTAGTTGATGGGGCGGTTAATTCCTTATTTGGAGCACCCATATCTGGAGTAGAGATACCATCAGGGGAAACTTATCTGGTGGAGCAAAGGATACAAAGTGATTGAGCAAGAAGACGGAACCTTTGTGTGGGAGATCAAAGTCTTCTGCCATCATTGCTTATTACGACTGTTGACAAGTATCCCTGTTGAGTTCAATGAAGAAGGTGGGATGGAGCTGTCAGTTTATCCTCTAAATATGCTAAACTTTGACTATCATAATTACAAATAGAGGGGTTCGTGATGGCAAACTGTGTAAAGCCATTGTGGACGTACACATTATATTTTGACGGAGCGTCCAGGGACCCTAATAAAAAAGGGAATGTTGGAGTAGTAATCCGAGATGCCCGACGTAGAGTTACGATGAAGTTAGCTGCTTATCTCGGGGTAGGATTCACTAGCAACATGGCAGAGTATAAGGCCTTAATTATGGGACTGCATATTGCCAAACAAGGTGGTATTCATTGGTTGTTAGTAAAAGGGAATTCCCAGTTGATCCTGAATCAGCTAGATGGGACATACACAATGCGGAATCCCATCCTGTGTATGTATCATCGAACTGCGATGACCCTACTTGAGGAGTTTGAGAGAGTGTCTTTTCAGCTAATTCCACGTTACTGGAATCAGTTTGCGGATTCACTGGAAAATCTTGCTTATGAAGAAGATCTTTTCTTCAACTGTAGTCCTAGTTTGGATATTGTGATCAATGATGAAACAGGACACGATCGCTTGTGGGGAATGTTATAAGAGCATGCAATATATGGCAGACGATGGTTGATTTGGGTGATGCAAAGAGTAGCCGAGACCAATCTACCGTTGTTATCCTGGACCCATAGGTTGATTAGACAACATGTTATGCGTATGCCTCTTGCTATATATGCAGGAGGGATGGGTCATAACCTTATGCATTTAGTTTAGGGCTGGGAGCCCTAGTTTTTCCTCCTTGGAAAGGAGCCTATTATTGTATATCTGTACTCTTTCGGGGAGGGATGTGTAGGTGCTCTTCTGTTTTATTTCATTAGGCCAAGAGGGCCGATCAAGTTTTGTAGTTAAGTGCTTTATTTCATTAGGCCAAGAGGGCCAGTTGTCTGTTTAGTACAGGTGCGGTTAATGGTTTCTTATTTTAGTTTTGTGCTAGACAGGTTCGGAAGAAGAGCTTGGAAGGAGCCTTTTGTTGCATGGAAGCTTCTCGTGGCCCTATCTAGGTGATATTTCTCCTTTATGAGTACCATGTTTTATGCTATATGTATCTGTGTGCTTGTAGGGGATTTTCTTTTCTTGTTGGGGACCGACATCCAAGGCATGAAGTCCCAGGTTTAGGTTATGTATGGCTGAGGGAGGTCTGAGTAGTCGTTGCCTCCTGTAAAGACATTGCCAGACATCAAAAGACCTGTTTTAGAAGGCAGTTCTAGTGACCCTGTTCTGCTAGCCTGCTAGGCAGCCATTCTAGGAGTTCTTGTTAGTTGTGAAGCAGTTAGAGAAGCCTGCCAGAAGAAAAATAATGATGATGATAAAAACCTTGAATATCTTAAAGAAAATAAATATATACAAAGGTGTGTAAAAAGGGGTTCTAACCCCCTATAAAAATCGAAAAGAAAAGAAATGAAATTTTATAAGCAGTTGATCATCGCCTTGTGAAGGCCTGGTAGGTTCTTGGGGACGAGTCAGACCCGGGGCCGATGCCTTGTCTTCCTAGGGGTGGCATCTTGCTGGAAAAGAAGAAAGTAAGGAAGGTTGGAGTGAAAATAAAAGTGAGCGTCAGAAAAGGATTAAGTGTCGCCTTGCAAGGGCTTGGTAGGTTCTTGGGTACCGAGACAGGACCTAAGGCCGATGCCCTGTTCTCCTTGGGGCACTACACTCAGCTCCCTCCTTTTTACATGCCCAAGTATGGAAACATAAAACCCTAAAAGAAAAAATGTGCTGAAAGAAAATACTTCTTAATCAGGCTATAGGAGTCCTCGCCTAGTAGGAGCTCCTGGTTGTGTTGTCCTTAGTTATGTAGGTAGTTCAGACCACCACTTATGACAACCTCTTTGATAGTTCTTTTTAGTCTGGCCGTGTTGGAGCAGTCAGTTAGTGACTAGCTTCGGACCTTTTATCAAATTATGCTAGGCCTACTCCTTGTGGATTTCATGCCTTGGTTTTGTCAGGGGGTAGGGTGAGCACTGTGATGTGTTTTGGTATGTATCTATTTTGTATCAGCTTGATGCTTCCTTTGGTTGTTTTATGCAGATATGTTGTGGGATTCGACGGGCTGAGTCGCCCTATCCCGTGGTTGCCAATGAGAGCGGATTTTTGAGCTCAGGATGTGCCTAAAATTTGCCAAAAAATCCAGAATTTAGGGGAAAAATATTCAACATCGAAGGCGGCGGCTCCAGCTAGGACGATTTTAAGCACCAAGTGAAATACGACTCTTAAAAGGCACCCAAGCGACACTTGTTGATTTTTCATAATTTTTTAGACTGGCGTGCGGGTTGTCAGGAGTTTTCGGGCAGTGCGGGATGTCAAGCCGGACGTGCAAAAATTTACAGCACTCGAATTGGAGCCCGGACGAGGAAGGAGCCAACAAAATGATCAAGATTTAAAAGGGTGGCCAAACTTTGGGCCAAATGGGATGTGCCTTTTGGAGTCTTTGACCCCCCCCCCCCCCCTCCCCCCTTCAAAATTTTAAGCATACAAGATGAAAAAACGTGGAGAGAGAAGATGAAGAAGGTGGAGATGGAGGCGCCAACATCACGCCGAAATTTGCGCCCTCTCTCATCATGGGGTGATGGCAGGTTACAAACACCCTATCCAACCGATGATACCCCTGATCTTCTCTCTCTTTGCCAGTCTTATCGCCTGTCTTCGCCCGTGAAATGGCTGTGGGAATGAGAAGAACCAAATCTAGTCTTTCTCTCTCCTCCCTCTCTCTCCCCTAAGGGGCCGTTCTTGTGTGCAAGAGGAAAATGAATAATGGTAAAGGAAAGCTTGTTCGATTGGAACCGGATTGCTTCCGGATCGGTGTAGACATGAAGATTGATGATTGTGAAGATGTTGGACATTGAATGTGTGCTGACCCGCAGTCCCGTAGCAAAACCAAGATCCCGAGACATGAAACCTAAGCAGTAATTCAATTTTTATGAAGAAAAATGAATAAAGGGAAAGGCAGCATGAGCGTAAGGCTCGGTGTCTATTCTCATTACATAAACGTTAGCATGGAAATCATGAAAAGATTGGTTTCGCACAATGCACAATGCTGATTTTCTTCTGTTTGTGCACTAAACCATTCACATTATGCACTATGCATGGTTCATGGTATCAAAGAAAAATCTCCTGGACTGCATAGCAATTGTTTTCTTAGGAATTTGACCCACGATTGAGAGTGTGAGGTTATCCCTTGCCATAGGATAGAGGGTCGGTTTCCTAAGGGATTGTTAAGTGAGGACACATGGTATATCTCCTAGAAATACGAGAAATATGAAAGAGAGGAGTTTGTGTTTGTTTGTGTTATATGTTGAGCAGCGCATCAAGGGGCCAATCCCTGCGATGTAGGAGAGCTATAGTGGGGCCGCAGTGTTTCTACCGAGAGGTTGCCTCTATATGTGTGTGATCGTGGCACTGCCAATGTGTAAGGGTTCTCCCTCTGAGGAGTTTAAGGGCAACATTGGACTATAAACTATAAACGCATAAATTAGTCTTTAGGGTAGTTTGTCCTTTAGCATTAGATTGACGCTCCTGGTCTGCGAGGCCGTGAGGGTGTGTTTGTCTGTCATGAGCATGAGGTCTAGCTAGTGCTATAGCCACTGTTGGCCCATTTTAGGTCCCATCAGGCATCTAAGATTATTCTCTATACGAAAAACGTCCATGAATTTAACTCATAAGTGCAATATGTGACATAAGCTCTATCCTTCTTAGCGCGATATCCTCTTCTAATTTATGCATTATCATTCAAGAAAATTGCAACTACCCTTGTTGATGGGAGTACAAGCAATTTCAATTTACTCGACATGCACTAAACTTTGTAAAATGAATGGATAAATGCATTTAAATTTTCCTAAAACCATCATGCTTAATGCATCCCTTTCATGTAAGAATACAATTTTAAGAACTTGGGCATTGAGGTTCGGGGTGTTATCCACACGCGAACTCAGAGTAGAAGCTCCCACATGTGCGCCTCACGTCTCTTGTTTGGGGGCCATTGGATGCAGTAATTTCGTTCCAGCAACTCTCCTCTGAGTCACTCCGCATATCGAATCTACTTCTGTCCGTTATCTCCTCCTCCTGCGCAAGACACAGGCCTTAGGGACTTGGTTTTAGGAAACCCGAGATGGTGTGGATGAAAAGGGCTTATGGAAGCCTTGTTTGGAAGCTTCTAAAGAAGCTTCCAAATTTCTGTGGACAGAAAACGTGACGTGGAGAGAGAAAGTGGATGATGGAGGAGATGATGATGAGGATAATGATGATAATGATGCTGACGATGATGATGGTGGTGGCAGTAGCGTCCTAGCGCGGCAGCAGTGTAGCATGGCGGCTCTTCACGGCGTCCTCCTCAGGCGGCAGGGTCACGTCCCTCTCTCCCCTCCCCTCAAGCTTAAGGGGAAGGTTATATAGGTCTTTAAGGGGGGGGGGGGGGGGGGGGGGGGGGGGGGGGGATAGCCACCCCCCGTGGCTTACTTGCATGCCTTCTCCCTCCCCCATGCTCTCCACCTCTCAAGGACTTCTCACACTCCCTCTCCCCGCCATGCATCGGCTGAGGGGAGGGGGTTAATAATAATAAAAAATTGCACAAAACTTAACCATTATCCTTTTGCCTTTTCCCGTGAAGGGTGTTCCCGCGTGGAACTACGAGTTTCAAGCCTCGGCTCTTGTGCTCCATGCAGCTAGAGTTTATTGACGTGTGCGCGGGGTAAGCACTTAACCACCAACATTTTACATGTGAGAGATTACTTTGGATTGCATTGTTGCGCGGGGTACGGGATCTAAAATCATTAATATTTCGTGCGAAAATATTACAGAATAGCATAAATTAACAAGAAATTCATGGAACTCTTAAATTGTAAGAGATAAGAGAATAGAGAAAGACTCCATGACACAAGATTGGGTACAATATCTCCCCGTGTATGGGTGAGCACCTCCCCAATACAAGTATTCATGGATATGTATTAATATATTTGTGCTCAAAAGCCATTGAAAAGCATCACCTTTTTCTTGCTCTTATTTTCTTTACATAAACACCATGCTTTTGTCCTAATATTTTCTAATTACTATTCTAATAAACCTTTTTCATGATTTACAAAAATAATAATCTAGCCCTTTAGGCCTTGTACAAAAGTTACATCCAAATAAATAAATTGTGCATATGTGCACATAATATTTTTGCGCTAGAAAATACAAAATAATAATAATTATATGTCAAAGCACCCAATGATAAATGATTTCCACTTATAAAAATATGTTTCTCAAAATATTTATTGTGCATAACTTCATCTAATAATTTGCTCTCCATAACACAAAACATATTGGTTCCCTACCATCTATCTACTAGACATAATGTGACTAGTGTCACACATAGGCCTATGTGTAACAAGTCGCAATTACATAGCAAATAGCTAAAGAAATTTACAAAAATAAATGAATAAAATTCATCTTATTTTCATAACATTTTTCATAATAGTTATGTTTATAAGTCCAAAGGCAACTCAAAAGGGAATGTAGACCGTGCCTTTATTCTATCATCTAAAACTTTTGATAACATCTTTGTTCCATTTTGAGGAGGCCTTCAAGGTCTTCTTCCCATTTTATAGCTCTTGAAGTTGCCATGAGAATTTATTGCCTAATGTTTGTGGCCTAAATTTCCAAATCTATTATGTGGCTTCAAGGAGTTCTCCATTTCTCATTTGATGTTGTTCCTCTTCCTATTGGCCAAAATTCTTTAGATGTGAGATTGACATTGAAAGGGAATCTATAGTACAAGTTTATTTCATGTTCATAGCTTTTGAGCATAGGGTCTAGATTATTATCAAGGTCATCAACTATTTTTTGTAATGTTGTCTCTTGTTGATGTTGTATTATTGCTTTCATTATTAGATATGCTAAATTGAAGTAAAAAAGAGGTATTTTCGAAGAATCTCAAGAACATACATGCAAGCTTAGAAGGTTAGCCCCATTTGGAGTAATATGTAAAAAATCTGAGAGAATTTTGAGACTTTGTACATTGGGCCAAGTAGAGGCACTAGAAAGTTGTAGATGGGACATCAACCATCTTTCATAAAAAGACTTCTACTTGAGAGCTTAAGAACAATGAGCTTATAGAGTACTCACTAAAGGTGAAGAGAGGACTAGGAGAGACAAAGAATTTGTGTGTTGTTTGAGCACCTTTTAGTGTTGTTCAAGAATACTCTACCCTCTTTCCAATGCTTCTTCCATGAAATTTATGCATGCTTGCATGTTGCTCCTAAATGCCATGGAGGTGGTGTTAACCAAAGTTTAGTGACTATTAAAAATAATAAATTCTCACAATAGTAATGTTAAAAGTAATAGCTCTTAATATCCAAAAGGTTAAAGAAGCTACCAAAGGCATAGAGAGTTAGAAAAAGCACTGTTTTCAAAAGGTGCCCAAAATCAGCCTTGTAAAAAATAGGACTACTAAAAATCCTATGTGAAGGAAGATACTTGAAGATAGTAAGAAGAGATTATGGTGATAGCTACAAAATCAGAGATTGATTACAACTATTTTGTTAAAATGTGTTTAAAAATAAGAGTGTAAGAGACCAAGGCAAGTCTCTTTAAATTACAAATCTATACAATTTGTTTTCAATCCCAAGACTAGCATTTTGAAGCTAGTGTTTGGAATGTTCATAGCACATAGAGAATGTTTACTGTGAAATCTGAGCATCGAGCTTTCTCCTATTCAAATTGTATAAAGTTATGGGTAAAGTCAAATGTTTAGATAACTTATGTGCATTAAAATATCCCATGAGTTCAATAGAAAAATACCATGCATTAATTTTAGTATCTTGGATGCAAGCTATAAAGGCTAAGTCTAAACACCAAACATTGCAACTAGACAAGGGAGGGAGTAATGTATTAGGGTGCCCACCCAAGAAGAAACCCTATACATGTACTATGTAAAATTAAATAGAGAGCCCATTCTTATGTGTGCCCACCCAAGAAGAAACCCTATACATGAACTATGTAAAATTAAATAGAGAGCCCATTCTTATGTGTGCCCACCCAAGAAGAAACCCTATACATGAACTGTGTAAAATTAAATAGAGAGCCCATTCTAATGTGTGCAACTTGTTGAGATGAGCTCTGCATGAGCTAGCATCCATTACACATCTTGGTGATGTGGCAATACTTTACTCTTTGCATGTTAGGTGACTAACATGGAGGATATGCCTTTGATTCTATAACTGGACTATACCCACATAGTCCACTCTTGGTTATGACATATTTATTGTGCCACCTCATCTATCCTTAGGGAGTTCACACTTATGACTGCACGTACATATGTTCTAGTAATTTCATATTATTCCTTTATCATATTGTAGACTAAGCGCCTTTTGTGTGGAAGAAGAAGAAGATTTTAGCACTACTTATTTATGTGCTCAAGTCTCCATTGTGTATATATGCTCTTGGTTGCTTCATCTCTTTTTCCTCTTGTTTGTTTACATGGTATCAAAGTATCCCCATGGCTACAAGGAGCTCAATTGAAGCCTGTAGTGAAGGCAACAGAGCTTGAAAGTAAGTAAGCAAGTAATGGGTAAGAAGCTCTTCCATCTTATTTGATTTGCCTTAGAATATAGCCGTCGGAGACACCAAAGGCTAGCAATGATGCAGTCTCTGATTGCAACAAAACTTGGTGAGCTCAAAGAGTAGTGTATATATTATACATTCTCCCTTTAAAGTCCTCCCATAGTGATTTTTCCCATCTAAAGTTACTTTGGCCTTTGTTCTAGTCCTGCAAGTTGGTCAAAAGCAGTTTCTATGTATGCTGGAGGTTCAATTATGTTTGTTGTTTATAGGTATATAGAGGTTACAGATTTTGAATCAGTAAGGCTTTAAGTATTTGCTAGGTTACATACATAGATAATATTTGTATATAGATTGCAAATTGTAGTTATTGTTATGCAATTAGTGAAAAAATTTGCATGTTTTGGTTGTAGTACACTTGGTATTGGCTTAGTTGTAGATTATAGGTTTTGCAAGGTCAGTTATCTTGTCACAACACCTATTAAAATAATTTTAACTAGATTATCAAGTGAAAAGCTAGATAAAATAATTATCTTACTTTGAAGTTTAGGATGAATTTTTTTTTGAAAGGTAAAGGCGTTTAGAACAACTACATTAAAGGAGACATGGTAATGGCCCCCAAAGTCCCTCTACGAAATGGTACTACAAAACAAATGAAGGCTAAGAAGGATCATGAGCAAATACTGAGACAAGTAAAGTTCAGGTTTTAACTAACATTAGCAACAATTGAATTCTATTGATAATAGGCAATATTACCATTATGGTAAGAAAGGCCATATTTCTGGTAATTGTTTCAAAAAAAAGCTAAAATTAAAAATGCAAAAAACAGCAAGGTAATTATGATTTCACAAGCAAAACCAATGATGATAAAAGTGAGCAACTCTTTGTCATGTAGCATTTTATGAATAGTATGGCTGCTGCTTCTGATGGTTTATCTCAGAATGATGTACTGCATGTAGACCAAGGTGCCTCTAACCACATGACTTCTCATAGAGAGAGGGTTAAAGAGATGTATGGTATGTAGGCTCAAGCATCTCTAACCACTTGACTTCTCGTGGAGAGTGATTTAAAGAGATGCACAATCTAGAGTCTGTAGACTATGTGGAGACAAGGGATGATACAGCCCATCCCATTACTCACATTGGAAATGTTTCCTTGAGTATGCACAATGGTAAAATAAAGTACTTGGCTAATGTGCCACATGTACCAAATATAGCTAAGAACCTAGTTTCTATTGGTTAGATGGTGGAATAGGGATTGCAAGTTTGATTCACATTTGATGGTTGTTATGTAGAGGACCTTGGAAATGGCTATAGGTTGATTGCAAAAGGTAAGTATACTAGTAGATTATTTACTATTGATGTAGGTATTCCTAAAATGGATATTGTTATGTTTGCACAAGGTTCAGGTGTTGTGGGGTCGACATTGAAATTTAGCATAAGTAGATTCATCATGTAAATGTGCAACATTTGAAAAATACGCAGCCAAAATAAATTATGGATGGCTTACCAAAGTTCAAAGTTAATGGAATGCAGAAAGCATATGTAGCATATCAATTTGGAAACCAAGCAAGGCATGCTTTTCCATATGAAAAGCATGTATGTAAGAAGCCACTTGAGCTTATACATTCTAATGTATAGGGTTCTACAAAGACTACAACTATGAGTGGTTGTAAGGACTATGTCTCCTTCATTGATGATCATACTCAAAAAGTATGGGTTTATTTTTTGCATGAGAAAAGTGAGGTATTCACTCATATTAAAAGCTTTAAAGCTTTGGTTGAGAAGGAGACAAGATTGCACACAAAATACCTAAGATTGAATGGAGGGGAAGAATAGTTTCTTTAATGAGTTTTCTAATTTTTTGCAAAAATTTGTAATCAAAGGTAGTTTATATGTAGGTACACTCCACAACAAAATTGAGTTGTTGATTGAGTGAAAAAATAGGCATATTGCAAAGGTAACTCAAGCATTGATGTCTCAAAGATACTTGCCTCATTATTATTGGGCTGAAGCAATTGCTAATTATGTATACATTATGAATAGGACACCTACACCTACTGTACATGGTATGAGACTTGAGGAGAAGTATACATATAAGAAGCCAAATTTATCCCATCTTAAAGTACTTGAATGTATTGCCTATGTGCATATTCTTGATGAGTTGTCCAACGAATTGGATCCCAAAGTAGAAAAATGTGTATTTGTGGGATATTCTCTTGAGCAGAAGGGATACAAATGTTATAACCTTGTTACACAATGGTTGAAAGTTAGCATGCATGTTGTCTTTGATGAAATGAGCAACCGATATAGCAACATGCGGGATATAGTTGGGGTTGATGTACATGAGAGTGTGGCTATGTAGAAAATAGGTCAATAGTCATAGACATTGAGTGGGCCACATGAGTCTCCTAGTCATGGTTTGTTCATAGACCTTGGATTAGTAGATTATGATAAAAAATCACTCCTCCAAGTATAGCACAAGTGTCAAGGAAAGGTAAGAAGAAGGTTGGAGGCTCACCTATTATGACTGATATATTGTCAAGTTTCTCTCATGTTGATGTGGATTTAGATGGTTCTAAGAAAATCTTGGATGAAGATTTTGGGATTCCATCTATTAAGAAACATGGTTTAAAGAAGGCACAAGCAAATGCTTAAGACACTTGGTAGTGATTCAGGTGCATGCAAGTCAACTAGAGTAAGAAAGCCCATGTAGTAGTTAGCATATGATAGCTATGTAGCTCATCACTATGTATACATGGCTATGGTTGTGCAGGATATAGAGACAACTAATTTTGATGATGTAGTTGGTAATGATCATTGGGAAAATGCTATGGATGAAGAAATGGCTAACTTAAGGCAAATCACACATGGAATTTGGTGCCTTTACTAGAATGGCAAGAATGTTTCAACTAGGTTTACAAGATGATAGTTGCCAAAGGGTATGCATAAACTCATGTATTGATTGTGAGGAGACTTTTACTTTAGAAGCTAAAATGGCTACTATGAGGGCTATCATAGTAGTGGCTACATCAAAAGGTTGGATTGTGCATCAGATGGATATTAAAAATGCCTTATTGCATGAGGAGCTGCAAGAAGAAGTTCATGTTGAGCAGCCTCTTGGTTATGTGGATGATAGCTATCATGATTATGTACACAAGTTTTGTAAGCCCTTATATGTATCAAAGCAACTATCCAAGGCATGACATGATAGGATTGTAGAATATCTTGTTAGCATTGGATTCTAGAGAGCATTGACTTATCACTCACTTTATGTATGTGAGAGTGATGTCGGTATTGTGGTCATTACTATATATGTGGATGACTTGATTATTTTGGGTGACAGTGAGATAGACATTGATAATATGAATAGTCTTCTCAAGATTGAGTTTGAGATTAATAATTTAGGAGAGTTGCACCATCTTCTTGGTATAGAGATAATTAGAGCTCTAGAGGGTATATGGTTGTCATAGAGATAGTATACTTTGGATATGCTAAAAAAGAAAGGTACTATTGAATATAAGCAATCTTGATACCTTTGGATGTCAATGCTAAACTTAGTGCATATGAGGGTGATGTGATTGAGGATGTTACTATGGATAGGGTTATTTATTTGACCATCACTAGGCTAGATCTAAACTACACAATTGGTTTGGAAAGTCAATTCATGCAGCTTTCATGGAAGCCACATTTGGATGGAGTGTGACACACATTATGCTATGTCAAGTCTACACTTGACTATGTCTTGTTCTATGCAGCAAGTGCACCATATTGAACTTGCATGGTTACACATATGCAGCTGGGGTTAGTAGTACTTCAAATAGAAGGTCTACCAATGGATTTATGTTTTCCTTTTGGAATGGTACTATTACTTGGAGTAGTAAAAAATAGCCTACAATTTCATTATCTAGTACTAAGACTGAGTACATGGGTGCTGCAGTTGCATCATGTGAGGTAGCTTGGTTATGCAAGCTACTTGGTGATTTGGGGCTATATGTAGACACAAAGGTTACCATCTACTATGATAACGTCATCAGCATTCAACTTGCCAAGAACCCAATATATCATGCGTGGACTAAAACACATAGAGGTCCAGTATCATTTCATTCAAGAGCAAGTTCTAGCAAGTGATATTTACTTCATTTATGTCAATACAGAGGATCATGTTGCAGATATTTTCACCAAAGCCTTGGGAGCTAATAACACTTTAAGACTCTTCTTGGAGTACATGAGCTCATATTGAGCTTGAGAGGGAGTGTTCAGATGTCAAGCTCCACATGAGTTGGCATCCACTACATGCCTTGGTGAGGTGGTAGTACTTTACTCATTGGTGTGTTAGGTAACCAACATGAAGGATATGCTAGTGATTCTATAGTTGGACTACACCCACATAGTCCACTCTTGGTTATGGCAAATTTATTATGCCTCCTCATATGTCCTTAATGAGTTCACACTTAGTGACTACAGGTACATATCTTCTAGTAATTTCATATTAGTCCTTTATCATGTTGTAGACTAAGTGCCTTTTGTGTGGAGAAGAAGAAAGAAGAAGAAGAAGATTTCAACACTACTTCCCTATGTGCTCATGTCTCCATTGTATGTGTGTGTGCTCTTGGTTGCTTTACCTCTCTCTCCTCTTGTTTGTTTACAAAAATTTGTGAGATATTCTTTCTTATCTCATTCTTCATGCTTCATACAAGCATAGCTTGTGTGTGTGTGTGTGTGTGTGTGTGTGTGTGTGTGTGTGTGTGTGTGTGTGTGTGTGTGTGTGTGTGTGTGTGTGTGTGTGTGTGTGTGTGTGTGTGTGTGTGTGTGTGTGTGTGTGTGTGTGTGTGTGTGTGTGTGTGTGTGTGTGTGTGTGTGTGTGTGTGTGTGTGTGTGTGTGTGTGTGTGTGTGTGTGTGTGTGTGTGAAAAAGGCTTCCTCTCTTCATCTTCTTACTTCCCTTATTCTTCTTTTTTCCCCAAAACCCAATATGGGGTGTGTGTAGGCATTAATGGAGTAACTTTGAGTAGAAGAGCTTGGAGTTTACATAGGAGATATACTTGAATCATAAGAGCATCAACATTCAACTAGACTATAATGAGAGAGGGAAAATATGGTGAGTCTACTACAACTGGTTCTTTAGCCTTCTTGCTTTCTTAGATTCATAGTATTGAGTAGAGAGAGTATGGTCTATACAATGAGAGAGTACAAAAAGGCTATATGAGAGATAGTTTGAGCTTAGAGTGTGTAAGAACCTAAAAGGATAAGTGTCTATCTTAGCCCTATTATGTCTATTTTTTATGAAGATATGAATGATCTAGTCATTAATGAGAGAGTATAGATTAAAGGCTCCAAGAGTATACCAAAATGGCTAATTTAGACATTATATGTAACAACAAATTGAATTTTTGTATATCTAGTTGTACTCATTCTGGCTCTCATTGTACAATATGTGCATTAGATTGTTATATACACTGCTTGTTTTCAGAATGTATTATGAGGATGCATGTTTCAAAGAGGCATGAAATCTTAAAAATTGGATGGTTACTAGGCAATATAAGTAGGATGATATTATCAGGAATGGCACTCTGTACCTAAATGACTTGCTTCTCTGTAAAATGTCATTAGTACTAATCAACAAGTTGAAACCTAAGAAAGATATTAGTATTACCTATAAGACTAGAATTGTGGGAAAGATTTGTGCTCAATAGAAGGACATTGACTTTGATAAAACCTTTGCTCCTACTTGCCAAATGATAAAAATGTGTAGCATTTGTATATTAGCAGCTCATAATGGTTGGAACATATATCAATAGGACATTTAAATTGCATATTTGGATGGTGTTTGCATGAGGAAATATATGTATTTCAGTCTTATGATTTTGTTTAAAGGGTAGGAAAGTAAAATGTGCAAATTAAATAGAAAAAATGTATGGTCTAAAGCAAGCACCTCATGCTTGGTATGAGAAACTACATGCAAGCTTGTACAAGTTTTAAAAATACACCAATTGTGAGAACCTTGTATACTAGATATGAGGGTGATGTACCTCTACTCATTGTGGTTAATGTTAATGACATATTGATCACTGATCCTAATAATAGAACTCTTTTTTGTCTTAAGTTTTATTTGAATTTGGATTTTGACATTTTAAATTTAACCTTATTACAATTCTTATTAAGGCATCTATATACTCTTATAATTCACAAAAATACTAAGCCTAAGACCTATCCTATGTGACCTCTCAATTTTGGGTTTTGAAAAATATAAGCCCTCTTTTGTTGCTTTCTCAAGATAAAATTTCAAATATAACCAAAAACAGCTAACACTCTTTCTCTTCCTTAAATGGAGTGCATGGTCTCTCTAGCACATGCTAGGCTTAGACCCTCTCTCTCTCTCCCTCCCTCTTTCCCTCTCTCCTAAAATTGAAAGATCTAGCTCTAGAGAAAAAGTTGACACACGAGTTATGGTGGTGCCCCCTTAAGGTGAGCACATGGTCTCTCGAGTTAGAGTCTCCACATGAAGCATGAATGGCTCTCTCTCTCTCTCTCTCTCTCTCTCTCTCTCTCTCTCTCTCTCTCTCTCTCTCTCTCTCTCTCTCTCTCTCTCTCTCTCTCTCTCTCTCTCTCTCTCTCTCTCTCTCTCTCTCTCTCTCTCTCTCTCTCTCTCTCTCTCTCTCTCTCTCTCTCTCTCTCTCTCTCTCTCTCTCTCTCTCTCTCTCTCTCTCTCTCTCTCTCTCTCTCTCTCTCTCTCTCTTCCCCTCCCTCTTCCTCTCTCTCTCTCTCTCTCTCTCTCTCTCTCTCTCTCTCTCTCTCTCTCTCTCTCTCTCTCTCTCTCTCTCTCTCTCTCTCTCTCTCTCTCTCTCTCTCTCTCTCTCTCTCTCTCTCTCTCTCTCTCTCTCTCTCTCTCTCTCTCTCTCTCTCATATTTGTTTCTGAACATATGCACAATATCCTATCACTACCTTGGTGCCACTATTTTTCTATATTTGTGTATTTATGAATATAATCTCCCTCCCCTCCCCTCCCCCCGCTCTCTCTCCCTCTCTCCCCCCTCCCAAATGAAAAAATGTTTTCATATAAACTTCAATGATACTATTCCAATCAAAGGAAAATCAGAACCATTGATGATATGGATATCATAATGTGCATTATCTATATGTTGAAATGACTATAAATTGTTATGGTGTAAACTCAACCCTAAACTTTTCTTAGATGTAACCACATAGACCTTTGAATCATGGGCCACATGGAATTGTGTATCTCACTTTTGTTTATAGGAAAGGCTATGATAGCAAATGTGTTTAACATAAAAAGACTATCTATGGAAGCATATGAATCAATGACAAAAATCTAATACAAACACAACATAAGCATGGTTTAGAATTGTAAAATCCTTTGAGCATATATGATGACAATGACACATTCCATCTATAAGGGAATGGCATTAGAAAATATAAGTTAGGGTTGGCAACAAGAATGACAATAGCACAAGATGGCCACATAACAAAGGAAGCCACTTCTTACTATTTCCTCCTAGCATGTGTGTTACTAAGTAGACCTAGGCAAACCTTAACTATTTTCATTTCTTCTTTTTAATCTTCTCTTTCCCTCTGGTGGCTTACTTGATTTACTCTATTTTTTAGTATTTTTAGCACAATGAATTTCACTCTTATAATTTAAGAGACTCAAGAGAAGCAATTATTGAAATTGTGAGTCACATGTTTGAACATTTGCTTTGTGAATGTCAAGTGTATGTGTGCACAATCCTTTGCAAGTGCATTCGTGGACATATATGTCTATCAACAATGAAATTAAATCATAACTCAACTTGTTAAATCTTTATAAGACTTTCCCAGTCCACATTGAAGTTATATTCTCATAAGACCTTTCCACTCCAAACACGTTGATAAGGCACCAAACTTTTGAAGGGTTGATAGAAGCATGTCTAGGGGCATAATACATATTGACTTCCATGGATGAGGGCATACACTAAATCAAAACATCATGGGCAAGCAAATTGCAAAAGCATAAGGAAATATAGGAGGGAATGTACCAGAATAGGAGAAGGAAGAAGAGAAGAGAGGGTGACACGAGAGAGAGAGAGGGAGAGGCTCGTCCCACTTTAGGTTTTGTCAACAAATGGAAGAATCATTGCCATTAAAAAATGTGAAGCTACTTAGGCGGCATAGCTACGTTTGTAGTGCCACATTTTCACACAAAGCCCAATTGACAATGAAGGATAATAGAGTGAGAATGATGTACATATTGACAATAAAGGACACATTATCCTCAATGCGTGTAGCACACTGTTAAGTTTCTTTATTTTTTTGAGAAAAAGGAAGCAATTGTGCGATAGTGCAATTTGATGGACCTAAAAACGGGCCGGCACTGGCTCATGCACTAGCCGGGCCTCGTCACTACGCACAAGACAACCCCTCGGCCTCGCGGCCAGGAGCGTCTATCAAAATCTCTGCCTTCCTAAACATTGCGTTTGTAATACATTGTAGTCCAACTGATCCTAACCCAATATTACTCCTCAGAGGGAGTCCCTCTTACATAGCCAAAAGGCTTGAATCACATACACATGGGGTTCCTCCTACGGCTGAATGCCGTCAACCCTCTGCGACTCTCCTACACCTTGGGGATTGGCCCCTCAGTGCGTCGCTCAACATATAGACATTTTGCACAAAAGTCGCTCAAGGTACCAAATAAACGTGTCCAGGAATGTACCATTGTCCTTACTTAATTTCCCCTTTAGGATCCCCGTCTACCTACCGCATGGGTGCCTCACTGCCTCTCAACGTAGGTCATGTTCTCATAAGCCAATTGCAATGCATGTCCAGGAGCTGATCACTGATACTTTTAAATTCTTTTCATGCTCTATGCATTTGGTGGATGCCTAGTGCTCAACCATTTAGCAAAACAGTATTGTGCACAAGTACAAAAGCATCCTTTTAATGGTTTCCAACTACCGATCGTGCTTCGTTGCATGGGCCTAGCACCGAGGTGATCCTCGTGCTACTAAGATTTTAATTTTAATTATCATCCGTCCTATATGCTATGCATAGAAATCAGCAACTTCCCCATCATTTCACACGGCATTTAGACATATTTCAACTCCTCTACCCTTCCCCGTTTAAATAGTGCATCGTTGGATGGATTTATAGGGTATTTTGACATCATTTTTTGTGTAGAAAGCGGAAAAAGACGCACTAGAACAAGAAAGTGGGGTTGAACTGAGGCAAATCCTCATGCTTCAGTCCCCACAAATATTCACAAACATTGCTCTTATTTATCCTTATTTTTCTGAACCCAAAATGTATTTTTCCCCTATTTTTTAGGGTTTTTCCACCCTTTTCTTGTATTTTCCCTTATTTTCCTGCATTATTTAATTACTGAAAATTCAAAACAGGTTATGGGCTGTGGCCCTTAGTTCCTTCTTGTAGAAAAATGAAAGTTTAGTTGATGTTCCTATTTACTTTCCCATTTTTATGCCAAAAACCCTCATTTTCCCTTGTTTTTCCATAGTTTACGTGTTTTAGCATATTATTTTGAACCATAAAATGCATATTTTTCTGATTTTTTGATTATGACCAGCAAGCACTCATGGAAAACAGTAATATGAACAGTTTTTATCCCACGTGAACAACTTTTCATCCATCAAAAGCCATAAAAGCTCAAATTTCCTTTGAAAATCTTAAATTACCGCTCATTTGCGTGTTTCAGGTTTCATGTCCATGGCTGTAGATTTGGAAATCAGCAGCACTTCATGTCCAGCACAATCACCAATCACCATTTCCAGCCCGTGAAGCAATCCGATCCATGCCGGACAAGCCTCCACCATTCTTCCTTATTCCTTCTTCTTCCCACATGAATTCCCCCTTAGAAGAGAGAGAGGGAGGAGAGAGAAAGACTGATTTTCTCTCTCCCTCTACAGGCCACCATTCCCTGCGCGGATTGAAGCGACATGGAGCATATGATAAGTGTAGAGGCCTGGCATAATGCACTCCATAGCTTGCTTGTCAAGCCTCATCATGATTTTGGGGGGGGGAGCGCGTTTGTTTCGCGCCGTTGCCTGCACGGCACTACCTTCCCCCCCACGAAAAAATTAGGGGGGTGGAGGGGCCAAAGGGCACCCCCCACTAATCACACCCCTTCAAATTTCAAATTTGGCCCCCTTTGTGGGTACCCCGGCCGGTTTCGGGCCATCTTCCGCATACGGACTCCGATCGTCAGTCTAAAAAATTCTGTGAGCTCGTCTCGACATCCCGCACTGACTGGCATAGGCGCATGGAAAAATTATGAAAATTCTCAGAGTGTCGTACGGGCGCCCGTCAAGCACTTGACGCTTAAAATCGTCCTAGGTCGAGCCGCCGCCTTCGTGGTTGAGCATTTTTCCCCGCATTTCCACATTTTTCTCCTATTTTTAGGCACGTTCCGGGGCCTAAAATCCATCCTTCATTGGCGACCATGGGATAGGACGACTCAGTCCGTCGAACCCACGAACATATCTGCTCATAAACAACCAAAGGAGCATCAAACTGCTACAAAACAAATATGCAATAAAACACAGCACAATGCTCATCCTACCCCTGACAAAACCAAGGCATGAAATCCACGAGGAGTAGGCCCAGCATAATCTGCCAGAAAGCCTGAAGCTAGTTACTAACCGACTGCTTCAACACGGCCAGACTAAAAGAATTGTCAAAGAGGTTGCCCTAAGTGGTGGTCTGAACTGCCTACCTAACTAAGGACAACTGAACCAGGAGCTCCTCCTAGGCGAGGACTCCTATAGCCTGAATTTTATTTCATCATATTTTCTTTTTAGGGTCTCATTTTCCATACTCGGGCGTGTGAAAAGGAGGGAGCTGAGCGTAGTGACCCAAGGAGGACAGGGCATCGGCCTCGGGTCCTGTCTCGGTACCCAAGAACCTACCAAGCCCTCGCAAGGCAACACTTAATCCTTTTCTGACGCTCACTTTTGTTTTCGCTCCAACCTTCCTGATTTTTTTTTTCCTGGCAAGATGTCACCCCAAGGAAAGGTAAGGCATCGGCCCCGGGTCTGATTCGTCCCCAGGAACCTACCAGGCCTTCGCAAGGCGATGATCAGCTGCTTCTAAGATTTTTCTTTTCTTTTCTTCTTTTAGGGGTTAGAACCCCTTTTTACACACCTCCGTATTTATATTTTTCTCTTTAGGTGTTCAGGGTTTTTTCCCCTTTTTATCATCATCATTTTTTTTTCCCTCTGGCAGGCTTCTCTATCGGCCTCACAACTAATAGGAATTCCTAGAATGGCTGCCTAGCAAGTCAGCAGAACAGGGTCACTAGAACTTCCTTCTAGGACAGATCTTTCAATGTCTGGCAATGCCTTCACAGGAGGCAATAACTAGTCAGACCTCCTTCAGATATACCCAACCTAAACCTGGGACTTCATGCCTTGGTTGCCGGTCCCCAACAAAAATGGATCCCCTCGACAAGTACAAATACACATATAACAGGAAAGAAAGGTACTCGTAAAGGAGAAATATCACCTGGATTGACCACAAGAAGCTTCCATCGCAGCAAAGGCTCCTCCAGGCTCCACCAAATTCCACGAAACACAAAACCTGTCCAGCACAACACTAAAACAAAACCCAATTAAACGCACCCGCACTAGACAGGGAAATGGTCCTCTTGGCCTAATGAAATCAAACACTCTACTACAAAACTGCATCGGCCCTCTTGGCCTAATGAAATAAAACAATACTATGCAGAACATCCACCTAGAAACAACCATGATAGACATCAAAGCATACTATTCCCAAGGGAACAAAGGCGCGTAGCCCTAAACTAGGTGCATTAAATTATGACCTATCCCTCCTGCGTATATCACAAGAGGTGTTCGCATCACATGTCGTCTAATCAGTCTATGCATCCCAGATAATAAAGGCAGATGAGTCTCGCTTACCCTCTGCATCACCCAAATCAACCATCGTCTGCCAAAGAGGGCATGTTCAGAAAGCATACCCCACAAACGACCAGGTCCTGTCTCACCATCAATAGATATATCGGGACAAGGGCCACAATTAAAGAAGAGGTCCTCTTCATACGCAAGATTAGCCAAAGAATCGACAAACTGATTCCAATTCCGTGGAATCAGCTGAAAAGACACTCTATCGAATTCGTCTAGCAGGGCTATGGCAGTATGATGGTACATACAAAGGATGGGATTCCGTACCATGTATGTCCCATTGAGTTGATTTAAAACCAACTGAGAGTCCCCTTTCACCAACAATTGGCGGATACCACCCTTCTTCGCAATATTCAAACCCATAATCAAGGCTTTGTATTCTGCCATATTATTGGTAAAATTCGCCCCGAGATAAGCAGCTAACTTCATAACAATGCGTCGTCGGGGGTCTCGGATGACAACTCCTACACTTCCTTTTTTGCATGGACCCCTGGACGCCCCATCAAAGTACAAGGTGTACGTCCATAAAGGGTTTACATACCCTGCCATCCTGAACGCTACTCGTAATTATGGTAATCGAAATTCAGCATATTCAACGGGTGGACTGTAGGTTCCATCCCTCCATCGTCATTGAATTCAACAGGGATGCTCGTCAAAATTTGGAGGCAGTGATGGCAGAAGACCTTGATCTCCCAAATAAATGTCCCACCTTCTTGCTCAATCACCTTGTATCCTTTGCTCCACCAAATGAGCTTTCCCTGATGATACCTCTGTTCTAAATATGGGTGTTCTAAATAAGGGATCAGATGACCCATCAACCTCTATCACGATTTCCTTGCAGATGTTTGATCGATCTCGCCTAGACCTGCAAGGCAGTCATAGCATTAGTGCAATCAGAAATAATAAGGTTTAATCTTATTAAGATTAACCTTATTTTTAAATTCTATCCCCTCAAGGTCAGCTAACAAGACTGTGGATTTATTCTTTCCTATCCTAACGATCCTATAGGGCCCATCCCATTTGGGCTCTAACTTGCCTGGAAATAATTCACGCCGTGCATCATAATACAGAACAAGTTGTCCTTTCTTGAAGGTGTATTTCTTGGCTTTGAGATCGTATAGCTGCTTCATTCGGCACTTCGCCACTTCTTGGTGCAATAGACTCTGCAACTTAAGCTCATCTAAATGTGCCAATGTCGTCAAGCGCTCAAAAAGTTCGTCTTCATGACTCAAAGAATGATTGATGGCAAACCGAATAGTCGGCAGCTCAATTTCTAAAGGCAAGACACACTCCTCCCCATATACTAACTTAAACGGGGTATGGCCAGTGGCTCGTTTGAAAGTTGTATTGTAGGCCCACACTGCCACGTATAACTTTTTATCCCAATCCCGTTTCGTTTCCGACACAATTTTGGACAGGATGCCCACAAGCTGCTTGTTGGTGCTTTCAACTTGCCCATTGGCTTGCGGATTATATGGGGTTGTCTTGTTATGCTTGATTTGCCACATCTCTGTCAAACCTTTGATCACCTTATTTAGGAAATGGGTTCCGCAGTCCGACACTAATTCTTTCGGCGGACCAAACCGGCATATTATCTACTCTAGAAGGAAACTAGCAGTTTCTTTGCATCATCTTTTCCTTGTTGCACGTGCTTCTGACCACTTTGTGAAGTAGTCAGTTGCGACAATGATATACCTCTTTTGCGCAGTCGACAACGGAGTAATAGGACCCACAAAGTCTATTCCCCACTTCTCAAATGGAAGTATCGTCATAATAGGGGTGAGTGGTCGTTTCCTATTCTCTCGACTATCATGTCGTTGGCAAATATCGCATCTCTTAACATACGCAAACGCATCCTGGAAGATGGTAGGCCACCAATAACCTGCTCTCAAAGCCTTTTGTGCTGTAAGCCGTCCAGCAAAATGGCCACCGCAAGCAGAATCATGGCACTCTTCCAAAATGAATGGCACCTCGTCAGGCATCACACACCGGCGATAGATATCATCAACCCCTTGCCGATATAATGTACCTGCGATCAAAGCAAACTTGAACGCTTGCTGCTTAATTTTCCTTTTCTCAGCTTTAGATAATTCGGATCCCGTCTCTCCCGCTGATAAATAATGCGTTATTGCAGCGTACCAGGAGGGAATAGATGCCGTATCTATTTTAAATAACAACTCCATGTCACTACCTTCAGCCACAGATTCTTTCGGCTCCCCAAAGTCCACAAGACATTCCACGATGCCTTGCAACCTTGGTGGCTTACTCTTGATTTCATAATCAAATTCCTGCAAAGTGATCAACCACTTTGCTAGACGATCAGGCGGCTGTAACTTATTCATCAATAATCGAAGCCCCTCCGCCTTCGTATAAAGCACGACTTTCTCATAGAGAATGTAATGCCTAAATTTCTTGGTCCCAAAGACCATCGCTAGACACAATTTCTCCATGTAAGTATAGTTGATTTCGGATACCCCCAGCTTCCGACTAGCAAAAGCAATCGGGTGGTACCACTTCTCTTCCCAAATTTGGGCTAAACAGCAGCTGATACTATACATGGTGGCTGCTGAGAATATATAGAACACCTCACCTCTTTTAGGTGCTTTTAAAACGGGCGCTCTTGCTAGCTCTTGTTTCACATCCTCGAATGCTACCTTACAAGGGTCACCCCATACAAACGAACAGCTAAAGGACAATAAATTTGTAAGCAGCAACGTTCTTTCTGCTAAGGCGTTGATGAATCTACGGTAGTAACCAACCGAAGACAGAAAGCTATGAACTTCCTTCGGAGTGCATGGTGGACCCATGGCAACTATAACTTTGACCTTCTCGGGGTCTGTCCCAATTCCCACCAAACTGACCACATGACCCAACAACAGCCCATAAGGTACTCCAAAAACACACTTCCGTGGGTTTAGGGCGATGCAGAATTGTCTACAGCGCTCGAAGCATTTTCTTAAAATGATCAACTGCCTCACTCTCACGGTGGCGGCCCCTAAGTCATCAATAAACACCTTCAACTCTTCAAGGGATATGTCACCGAATGTCTTATCTGCTGTTCGTTGCCACCAACCAGGTGCATTGCATAAACCAAAGGCCATCACATGGTACGCAAAAGTACCAAATACAGTGATAAAAGTTGTTTTCAACTTATCCTCTTCTGCAATTGCCATTTGGTTGTATCCTGCAAAGCAATCCATGAACGAATATATCTCCCGACCCGCTAATTGATCCAAAATCTGGTCAATAAATGGCAACGGGTAGTAGTCCTTAACTGTCTGCTTATTCAGCTCTCTAAAGTCTACACATAATCGGATTTGATTATTCTTCTTCTTTCTTATCACAACCGGCGAACACCATTCCGTGTGTTGCACAGGAAAAATCAAACCCGCTTTTCGAAGCTTCTGTAACTCTTCAAACAGCCCGTCCCTCAATTCGAAAGGCATACGCCTTACTTTCTGCCGTACAGGATGACTGCCCTCTTTCAACGGAATTGTATGAACAGCAAGACTAGGAGGAATGCCTCTCAACTCATCATAACTCTAGGCAAAGATATCACGGAATTCCTGGATCAATGCCACATAGTCCTCCCTTTCTGCTGAGATGAGCATAGAACCTAATTTGATTGGCCGCGAATCATCAAGCGTACCAAGGTCTAGCTCGATAACATATGCATCTCTTATACAATCTTGGCCCTCTATCGGCTCATTCAAAGTGATCTGATAGATGTCCTCCGTGGTGGATCCCTCTTTGGACTCATCACTCGATGATGTCTCACTGGCAAATAAGTCTTCTAATGTCTCCAATTCTGTAGAAGATAGAGGAGCTCTCTCACTCTGCGGGGACTTAGGATAAGCATCAACTACCACACGCTGGGCACCTCTACCGAATATCAGTCGGCCGGCGGGTATATCCACTTGGCAGTCCGCTTGCAGGATCCAAGGTCGTCCGAGTAATACTTGGTAACTTGGCCGGCCTGCAAAACGAATCACCCTAAAGTCCAACAGGCATTCTACATTTGCAACAGTGACATGGACCTTAGTAATGCAGCCTTCCGGCTGTCTTAAACTATCATCTGCCATTCTGAGAATTGTGGAGGTATCTTTCTAAATCGCAAGGTCCAACCTTTCCATCAGTTCAGAACTCATAATGTTAACAGATGATCCTGTGTCGACAATGGCATAATCTACTAATATCCCATCGACATAGGCTGCAACCCTTGGGCAATGCTTCTCAGCATGCTCAAACCAGTCATCACCATGACTCTCAAAGGATATACCCAGTACGCAGGATCTTTCTAAATTCCTTGCGTACTCCTGGGGAAAGCTTAATAAGCTGTAACAAATTCATAGCCGGCTTGACTTCGCAAAGAGAGCTCGCCAAATCAAATTCATGATAGTTTGATAGAGCTCGCTTTTCATGCCAAACCATCCGCTCTTTAGGTCGCTAAACCGGCTTTATTGCCTCTTTTTTAACTTTCACCTTCTTCTTTGATGGTTCCTTATTGGCTTTACTTTCCATGGGCTTCAAAGGTCCCCCTTCCATGGCAGGATCCAAAACTTGCGTTCCTTTGTCACCTTGTTTAGGGTTTCCGTCGATAGGCTTTTCCTTGTCGGCTTCTCTACCCTTTTGACCTCTTGTAAGGACAGCTTGCAGATTAGAGGCTTCAGCATCGTTAACGCGTACAGCCTCAATCAAACTAACCCCACTACCACTTGGTAGCTCCTCCACTGTAGTCTTGGGTCGTTGAACTATTTGTTTAGGCCCATCTTCTCGCTGGGAATCACTTCCTTGGGCACGATGATTAACAGGCCCTGGTTGCCGACTTCCTCGCTGGAGGGAACTGATCTTACTCCAGCAAGTAGCTGCTAAATGGCCGGATTTTCCATAGATGTCGCACTTAACATTTGGGCAATTTCTTGGATAGTGCTGCCCGCCACACCATTTGCAACTAAACCTCGAAGGTGCACCCTCATCTGGGTATCTACTTCCTATCAAATTTTGTTGTTTTTTAAGGAAGTTGACATCAACGGCTATTTGTCGATACTGCTCCGTAATCATGTCGGTATAATGCTTCATCATGTCCTTAACCTCGCCCAGAACATTGGAAGAACTCGACTCATAGCCTTGGTCATTACCATGTCGTTCCATCGGCCTAACAATTCGATTAGGCACTGGTTGTTGAGCCACAGGCATGGTGTTAGAATTGACCGCCTGGCTTCCACCACTTGGAGCCACTTGACTGCCCGTAGGCATCGGCATGCTAGGGGGAGCTGGTAATAAAGGCACATTTTGTATCATGTTCCCTCTCCCATTAGGGTTAGCCATCGTTATCCCTTGACCACTACTGCCATTGGCCATTGCCATATTGTTTCCCAATACTAAACCCATATTCGAATTGCCTCGAGAAGCATAGGCTGCTTGTAGTCGGGATTCCACCTCTTCTGCTCGTGTAATGGCAGTATCTATATCCCCCAAGGGAACACTACTCAACTGCAATTGGATATTAAAGTCCAAACCATGTAGGAAATATTGCAATTGGGCAGCTACGGGGATAGGAATAGAGGTGTCCAACTTACGGAAAACCTATTTTATTTTCTTCGCATAAGCACGAATATCCTCGTGTGGTTCCTGGCGGGTCACGTTGAGTACACGCAACCAATATTGCCCACCCCTTTCAGGGGCAAACTCCCTTCGAAAAGCTCCATAAAATGCATCAATGTTCAATATGGTTCCGGCTTCTAAACCATGATACCATATAGTGGCTCTTCCTTTGAGAGTCATGTTGAAGAACATCATTAAATGTCCTTCTTCTTGGATGCGGCAATTAAACATCAGCTTTTGAAACTCCCTAATGTGGAGTTCCGCATCTTCCTCAACTAGCCCATTAAAATGGGTAGCGGGTAACCTAGAGCCGGCAAATCCGTCGTTCCTGCTGGAATTGCAATAGGCTGCGCCAAGACAAGGATTGGATTTGCACTAGGAATAGGGGACGGTGGGGTTACACCTCCCGTACTTGACGTGGACTGGCTTATAGAAGGAAGGGGAGCACTAGAGCTTCCACCTTCTCCTAACTTATTGCTTGTGGTACTCAGACCACTAGATCCACTCCCTCATAAGGGTTTAGCACCGCTACGCTTAGGGGAATATCTCCTAAACATTTCAGCACGTCGCCTAGCTCTTTCGTCTCTTTCTTGCTTTTGGATTTCTGCTAGACGATGCTTATCAATAAATAATGGATCAATCTCACTATCCTTTGGCATAAACTGCTAGTTGGTCCCTAAACAACCAAGATTCAAGAACCGCCACTTTTAAGCGGCTCCCGGCAGACGCACCACTGATGGACCTAAAAACGGGCCGGCACTGGCTCATGCACTAGCCGGGCCTCGTCACTACGCACAAGACAACCCCTCGGCCTCGCGGCCAGGAGCGTCTATCAAAATCTCTGCCTTCCTAAACATTGCGTTTGTAATACGTTGTAGTCCAACTGATCCTAACCCAATATAACTCCTCAGAGGGAGTCCCTCTTACATAGCCAAAAGGCTCGAATCACATACACATGGGGTTCCTCCTACGGCTGAATGCCGTCAACCCTCTGCGACTCTCCTACACCTTGGGGATTGGCCCCTCAGTGCGTCGCTCAACATATAGACATTTTGCACAAAAGTCACTCAAGGTACCAAATAAACGTGTCCAGGAATGTACCATTGTCCTTACTTAATTTCCCCTTTAGGATCCCCGTCTACCTACCGCATGGGTGCCTCACTACCTCTCAACGTAGGTCATGTTCTCATAAGCCAATTGCAATGCATGTCCAGGAGCTGATCACTGATACTTTTAAATTCTTTTCATGCTCTATGCATTTGGTGGATGCCTAGTGCTCAACCATTTAGCAAAACAGTATTGTGCACAAGTACAAAAACATCCTTTTAATGGTTTCCAACTACCGATCGTGCTTCGTTGCATGGGCCTAGCACCGAGGTGATCCTCGTGCCACTAAGCTCTTAATTTTAATTATCATCCGTCCTAAATGCTATGCATAGAAATCAGCAACTTCCCCATCATTTCACACGGCATTTAGACATATTTCAACTCCTCTACCCTTCCCCGTTTAAATAGTGCATCGTTGGATGGATTTATAAGGTATTTTGACATCATTTTTTGTGTAGAAAGCGGAAAAAGACGCACTAGAACAAGAAAGTGGGGTTGAACAGAGGCAAATCCTCATGCTTCAGTCCCCACAAACATTCACAAACATTGCTCTTATTTATCCTTATTTTTCGGAACCCAAAATGTATTTTTTCCCTATTTTTTAGGGTTTTTCCACCCTTTTCTTGTATTTTCCCTTATTTTCCTGCATTATTTAATTACTGAAAATTCAAAACAGGTTATGGGCTGTGGCCCTTAGTTCCTTCTTGCAGAAAAATGAAAGTTTAGTTGATGTTCCTGTTTACTTTCCCATTTTTATGCCAAAAACCCTCATTTTCCCTTGTTTTTCCATGGTTTACGTGTTTTAGCGTATTATTTTGAACCATAAAATGCATATTTTTCTGATTTTTTGATTATGACCAGCAAGCACTCATGGAAAACAGTAATATGAACAGTTTTTATCCCACGTGAACAACTTTTCATCCATCAAAAGCCATAAAAGCTCAAATTTCCTTTGAAAATCTTAAATTACCGCTCATTTGCGTGTTTCGGGTTTCATGTCCATGGCTGTAGATTTGGAAATCAGCAGCACTTCATGTCCAGCACAATCACCAATCACCATTTCCAGCCTGTGAAGCAATCCGATCCATGCCGGACAAGCCTCCACCATTCTTCCTTCTTCCTTCTTTTTTCCACATGAATTCCCCCTTAGAAGAGAGAGAGGGAGGAGAGAGAAAGACTGATTTTCTCTCTCCCTCTACAGGCCACCATTCCCTGCGCGGATTGAAGCGACATGGAGCGTATGATAAGTGTAGAGGCCTGGCATAATGCACTCCATAGCTTGCTTGTCAAGCCTCATCATGATTTGGGAGGGGGGGGGGGGGGGGGGGGGGAGGCGCGTTTTTTTTGCGTCGTTGCCTGCACGGCACTACCTTCCCCCCCACGAAAAAATTAGGGGGGTGGAGGGGCCAAAGGGCACCCCCCACTAATCACACCCCTTCAAATTTCAAATTTGGCCCCCTTTGTGGGCACCCCGGCCGGTTTCGGGCCATCTTCCGCATACGGACTCCGATCGTCAGTCTGAAAATTTTTGTGAGCTCGTCTCGACATCCCGCACTGACTGGCAGCTCCACTGATTGGCACAAGCGCATGAAAAAATTATGAAAATTCTTGGAGTGTCGTATGGGCGCCTGTCAAGCACTTGACACTTAAAATCGTCCTAGGTCGAGCCGCCGCCTTCGTGGTTGAGCATTTTTTCCCGCATTTCCATATTTTTCTCCTATTTTTAGGCACGTTCCGGGGCCTAAAATCCATCCTTCACAATTGCTTCCTTTTTCTCAACAAAATGCGAAGTGAGTGAGGTGAGTCTCACGAGCTTTGGAATGATGCCATTTAAGTAGTGTGATGGAGACATTGCTTTGTGCAAACAAAGTATCTCAATACATTGTTGTAGACATTTGGTCTTGTGGACTATAAGCTTATTGCTACTCCTATGGAGACGAGTTTAATACCTCTACTCATTGTGGTTTATGTGTAGATGACATACTAATCACTCGTCCTAAAAATGAGAGAATTGGGCTTCTTATATTATTATTTATGCATTCAATTTAAGGAGTGTGATGGATACATTGCTTTGTGCAAACAAAGTATGTTGAAACATTGTTATAAACATTTGGTTTTGAGGACTGTAAGCATAGTGCTACTCCTATGGAGACAAGTTCAATACCTCTACTCATTGTGGTTTATGTCAATGGCATATTGATCACTCGTCCTAATGAGAGAGTTCTTTTTTCTCTTAGGATTTATTTGAATTTGGATTTTGACATGTCAAATTTGAGCTTATCACATTATTATCTAGGCATTCAATTTAAGCACTTGGATGGAGACATTGCTTTGGGCAAACAAAGTATGTAAAGACATTGTTGCAAACATTTGGTTTTGAGGACTATAACAGCTCATCATGAGTTCCTCCCAGATCAAAAGGAATATTATGGCTTTGTCTCTTAGAAGGCTATTTGATGCTTGATTTGTGTATGCTGAATAAATTCTAGTGCACCAAGTCTAACAACATATTGAAAGTGTGGCCTCCCTTGAACGTTGGGTGTGTGATGACCCCATACAAGCTTTTGAATGTCCTAACACTCGTCATGTTCCCTTTCCTCTCAAGAAGGCCATTAGGTCAAGTATCAAATAGATATCTTTCTTAGAATAAGGTTGCCACACAAAATCATCTCAAATGGCACCACACATTCAACTTGAGTATGATAACTTCATTTTGTCATCTTCAACTTAAGCATAAATAAAGAGTGTGATGGGTTCAATATTAGTACTTGCATGACCATCTTGAGTATCTCCAACATGTGAGAGAGAAAAAATTGAGCATACGAACTTCTTAAGCATCTTGAAATTTCCTAAATTTTAATATTCTACTCTAGTGCTAGCATTTAAAGTTGTCTTCAAAGCATGTGACCACATATAACAATTAAAATGTGCATCAGCCATTACATTTACATCAATACCGATGTAAGAAATTTTAGCATTGGGGCACACACATCAAGTACGTAGCTTCTATAAAAGTGCATCAAGCATAGCATTTGTATTAGTTCTAGCATCAAATATTAGATCTATATGCACATCAAGTGCAACATCTATACCCACATCTACATTGGTATGCATATCAACAATATCATCATTACCTGTGTATATCAATTGTAACATTAGTGTGCACATTCAAATCAACATCTATATCAACTATGACATCTTTATGTGCATCAAGAATAACATCCACACATCATAAATGTGCACATCAATTTTAGCACCCCATGATTAGCTTGCATATCTACTATTGCATTGCCTACATGTGTATGTGCATCAAACATAATACCAAATATATATTATCACATAAATCATAATTGCACTATCCCCAATATCTATATATACATGAATTAAAACTTTTTTACGTCAATTATAGCATCAATAACAACGTTATTTATGCTTGACTGCATATCAACTACAATATCAACTTGTACATCAACTCTAGTAGTAGAAGGATTGTATAGCCAGTTAATGAGAATAGGTTTAGGAAGCCGCTAGCTATAAAAATTGGGAATGTACTCTAGCTCTACAAAGGTGTCTAAATCAAATGGTCTGATTGCTAGTCCACAAAGGTAAGTGTTAAGGTTGCAAAGCAAGGTCCATTCTTTATGCTGGGGGTGGGTGGTGTTGGTAGTAGAAGCAACAGCAACAACTGAAGGAGTAGTAGCAACAGTAGTAGAGATTTGTCTTGTCAAGTCCTCACTCTCCCATAAACTCTCCTTCACACACAACTCCAAGGTCAATCTCTTACAAAATGGGAATAAGATAAGGGAAACAAGAGATGGATATGAGTTTTGCTTCATCGACTCCCTCACTCATGCACACATTCTAACTCTCTCTACCTCACTCTCAAGGAGTGGTTACATAAAATGGAAGAACATAAGTGAGGTGAGCAATTGCTCAAAGTTTGCATATGCATGAATGGTATGCTCTATTCACTTTTTGTCTTCTTTACACAAATATTAGGGCGTTAGACAAATTAGGATTAGGATTTGGGTTTACATCCCCTCACAATTAGAGTTAGGGTTTCCACCCAACTTGGACATCCTATCCACTCTTATGACTCATGACAAGTCCTCTTAATTAATGCTTCCACCTCAGGTTAACTGGACCATGTGTTGTGGTGCTAAGCTCAGGGTGACAAGTTGATTGAGAAAACCCAAGAGGTCATGCAATTGGTGTGCCATGAGACAATGTTTGGGGGGGGGGGGATCGACTAGGGGGTTAGAGAGGGAGCTAGCCAACCAAGGCCATTGGGTGTGCCTAAGTTCAAGACCCTTAGGTTTAGTGAATGTGCATGTGCCTACCTAGGGTGGAGCAGTTTTTCTCTTTTGTTTTTCTTTTTTTCTTAGCATGATTGTCGTGATTTAGGGAATGCTTGTAGAGTACATGATAAACATATCTTGCTAAGTAGGAACTCCTTCACTAATTATTGTAGTTTGATAGAAGATTATTGATAAAAAGGATGTGTATAGCACACGAATTGATTGTTGACCATGTTTTCTGGTAGAGAAATACAATAGAATGGAAGGAGCAATGCCTAAAGATGGACTTACACCATTGTAACATAATTTTCTAATGATAATTGATGCGTAGTAATTTATTTAGTTAACTTTCACATATAATATTTAATAGAAATTGAAGTAAGTACCCAATTTTTTATGAAATCAACTCATTAACATCTAGGTTACCAAGATTATTAATTAATTCATAACTTAGACTATGGAACTATTAGTTACCACATATAGTACACCTAGAATGTGATTTATGGGCTAAATAATAGGGTTGTATTTATGATTTCACAACCAAAAACTCTACTTAAATTGAGCTATATTTATAGGTCACTTAGGGGCCATCTTGAAAAGTAAACTCTTCACTTGAAACCACTTCCTTCGATAGATTTTTGTTTTGTGAGTTGGGTATGCACAACTAGGTCACCACAAATGCTATCACAAGGCCAACCACTTACGACTTTGGTTTTGTTAAACTATACTTCTTATTTCCACTCCCTTCTATTGACAAATCCAAGGAGACCAGAATTATACTGGTGAGGATAGGCACCAAGCATCCCACTTAGGGGCCTAGGTAATTCGGGACTTGAGAAAGGATCACCCTAACCCTCACTCGATAAAATGCCCTATTTTGACGGGTTCTTGAAAAGGGAATGCCATGCCCATCTTGGACATTGGCTCCTAGTTCCTTCGATAGATTAGCTGTTAGTGTACCAACAACTCCATATACAAACTGCACGATTTCTCAATAAATTGATGAAGTAAATTACTAATTTTGAGCATTCTAAACCTTATTGGAAATCACTAATCTTGCCTCTAAAATAATTTGAAATTTGAATGAGTAGTTTGGAAATATCATTAAAATTACCCTAATAATTCTTGAATAGAGCTTCAGGTAGCTAATTTGAGACTATTTTTTGAGCATGTGGAGAAACCGCTAGATTACTAGTTAGCTATGTAAATTGATCTAAATCACAACTAAAATTAGCCCAAATTTGAGATCAATTGCTTCCCTCTAGCTTAAGATAGTACAAGGGTCAAAGTAGCTTTTTAGGGTTCTAGTTTCAAGTTAAGAATAAGATTTGGGGACTAGATTGAGGCTATGGAAGTATTCTAGACTAAGTATAATAGCATGGTAGCTCCCTCACACAACTAATATCCATCCATGTGGAATCCCCATCATTTATATAAAGTGTGTTGGCCTTGTCTTTGGGCTTGTGGATTAGTTTGGAGCTAGTGGGAGACTGATTAGTATCAGTTTTTAGAGGTGATGGATGGTCATGATTGGTTAAATCTCTAGATTTGTTGCTGGCATGTAATCATGGGGGCATTATTCATAGGTGTGAAGCTTGAAATAAAAGGCATGTCAATTGGAGCGTTCTTCTATAAGGAAAAAGAAACCTTGACTCATTCTTTTCAAGATGGCTACTTGGCTAAGTATGGAGGCAAATTTTGGGAAAACTTAGCATGGAGTACATCCATAATGGTTGCAAATTGGCTTGTATTTTTGGGAGCATGGTAAGGGACAAGGGAACACGTTTTTCAAGTGATGAGAGTTTTTACCCTCTGCTCCATATGGGAAGCTAGAATCAAGATGCTTATAGAGGGATATAGGGAGGAATGGGAAGCTAGAATCAAGGTGATTATAGAGAGATATAGGGAGGAATGGGGAAAAATCCTTATAAAATTGAACTGGTACTATAGTCCTCTAAGTATGGTAGGTAAACAAAGTGAGCAAGACATGCTCCAAAAGACTAGTCTCTCAACTTAGCATGTCTACTTTTGCAAATTGAGATATTTATTAATTTATTTATTATAATACCATATCACGTCCCATCTAAACCCTCTTTTTTTGAGAATATATTAAATTATATTGCAAAAAAAGTGTAAGTATTTACAACATATTAGGGGGAGAACCTCTCTAGATCAATTGGCATATCATCTCTAACTGGGCAAAAAGGTCACTACACATTTCCTTCACAAAAGTTCTTAATTGGGGAGTTGAATTAGTGTGGGAGAGAGAGTATATTCCAGGTTCAGGGGGGCAGTTCCAGTTTTAGGGACACATGCCATATTTTATTCCAAATCGCTTCCCTTCTCCATGAAAATTCAACACTCCTCATGGAATTTGAATTTCTAGAAGGTGATTGAATCCTCTTTGATTTCTCCATCTAGGTCCATAGGAGCCCCAATACCCTTTTTAATCTAGTTTGGCTAGGCATGGGTCCAAGAAAGGGGGTGGAACCCCTAGACATAGCCCTAATCACTTCTTGAATTTCAATCTACTTTTGCCGTCACTAAAGCTCCTCCCACTCTTCCTTTGAGAGGCATTCATTTGCCATGGTCATAGTAAATGTAGCTTCAATCTTGGCAATGGTGTTAGTTGCTTGATTACATGCATATCAAAGTCAACAAATGTTCATCTATTGAGTCCATAAGAAGATGCCTCTAATGCATGTCCAAAGGTTGGAGGGGAGCCCATTGGCCTCACAAAGAAGAAGCTCTTTCCAAGATACAAGGTAGGGATGGAAGGGTAGGATGGTCATATGGAGCCACTAGATATATGGCTTATTGTTGGGGCAATTGAGAAAAAGGTGGGGAAGGGTTTCTGTGGAGGGAGCTCACACTCAACCACCAAGACCCACAAACCTCTTCATGGGCATAATCAGTTGTGAGTCTATAGGCTTGGTGTCTCGAGGCTTATGTGGCTTCAGGCCTTGACACGTTGTATGGCTGGGTATGGTTAAGCGTGAGGGTGGCATTTGATCAGTGCCTTTGGTTGTTTTAGCCATAGGGATCCATATCTAGGCATTACCCTCATAATAGCCTTGCGCTTGCAATAGGGTCCTGGGAACCCATCATGGCTTGACCATACATTACTTTCTATAGCTTTGTCTAGGCCTCCTAGGTTTTGAGGTTGTGTTCTTAGTCTTGCAAAGGCATGGCCGATTGCTCCTCAGTGGCAGATTCTGATTTTTAGGTACCCATCTGAACTGGGGTTTATGGGCATTGGCTTTGGCCTTAGCGGGTTGGTGGCGTAGAGGCTTGGCGAGTTGTAACAAGACACAACCCCCTTCCTTAGACTTGGCTACATGTGTTTCTACAGGTGGCTTTATGGATCTCGTAGGAGTCACACAACCCTTGCTAAAAGCTGCTACTATGTGGACATTGCCAATGGCTAGGTGGATATGCTGCGACTCATAATCGACATTGCAGTGAGCTTGCTTTTTAAAGGTTTGACCTAGCAGTGACTCCGTGCCTGCATCTTTAGTGTTTGGCAACACATAAAAGATCATTGGTATGCTCTTAGACTCGATAGAAATTGCGACCATGCACTTCCCTAGGAGTGTGTATGATCGCCCCCCATATGGGTTTAGTTTGGTGGTAGTGGGTTGTAATTGTGGTTTGCCAATGTGGGTCCAATGATTGTGGGTTAAGACGTTGAAGTGTGCTCCCTTATCGATCAAGGCGTTGAAAGTGCATGTCTACTTGGCAATGACTGTGATGTGAAGGTAAGCAGGTTCTAAGGCTTCCTCATTTTCATCGTCAATCTCCCTGATTGTGGCTACTTGTACCTTGACAGGGGGTTCTAACATTGTGGTTCATGCAGAGGATGCATGGGGGGGTAGTACTTATTGATTCGACTACCATTGAAGAAGCCTATGCCCTCACCTTCCAGAGTCTCAAGCTCGACATTACCAGTTCGGCTGATGGCACGAACCTTGAAAGGCCCTAGACCTTTAAACTTCATTTTCTGTTTATGCCCCTTAATGGAGTACAAGAGCACTAAGTCTCCTTGTTCAAAGTCACGCTACTTGACATGCTTTGTCAAACCAGCGTTTGCATCGTGCTTTCTCGCATATGAGTGAATGGTTAGCTAGAAGTCGAGTTTCCGAGAGGCATTCGAGTTTAACTAGACATTCCGTCCATGCCTCCTTCCCTTCCTATTATTCATGAAGTGTGATCCTCAAGCTAGGAACAAAGAACTCTATTCCGTAAATCTTGGATGCAACTACCTGCTTTACCATCAAACACAAATCCAAAACCTAAGCCATCTCTCCAGCAAAATCCCAACATTCCTAAACTTCCCGCTATTACCAATAATGTATCTAAAGCCAAACCCATAGTCTATTACAAATGTCATCAACTTGGACATCTAGCAGCGAATTGTCAATCCAAAAAGCCAACTGTACATATCAATTATTTGGGAGTGACAGAAGATGAAGAACATGAAGAAATGTCGGATTTCACAGAAGACGATGACGATATCGGTACTACTTCAGATACTTTACCAAGTATGCCAAATCCCCATTCTTTATTAACGATGAAATATCTTGTGCATAGTAAAGAAAAGACTATTTTACATGATGATGGGAGCTCACACTACTTTATTTCTACAAAATTGGTCAAAGAATTGAATTTACATACTGTTTCTACTCATTATCGCATCAAGGTTGCATTCTTAGGCACTAGATACAATGGAACACAAGAAGTCCATGACTTAGAAATTAAAATTGGTGATTATGTTGAACGTAGAAATTTCTTATTTATGCCTTTGCAATCTAGTGACATTATCTTAGGAATGCCTTGGAGTCATCAGTACAATCTCGATATAGATTATTCCACGCATTCAATGAAGATTCATACTAATGGGAAACAAATCACATTGCATGGTATGCACACTTTCGATAATTTTTCATTGCTTAGTCATACATAGGCTAAACGTGCATTATGAAAAGGTAGCAAATCTTATTTAATATGGGTGAATGAAATTAAAGTTAAAGAAAATTAGATGCATCCTAAGCATGCACAATTTCTTTCACAATTTCAAGATTGTTTTACTGTTGACTTACCACCTATACGTCTCGAAGAAGATCACAAAATAGACCTAATTCCTGGATCACAACCACCATGTAAAGCACCACATAGACATAACCAAATTGAACAGAAAGAAATTCAAGCCCAAGTTGATAACCCGAGGACTCATTAGACCTAGTAGTTCTCCATTTGGTGCACCTGTTCTATTAGTGAAGAAGAAAAATAACACCTATTGCATGTGCATTGATTGTCGTGCCCTAGTTAAGATCACTGTTAAGAATAGATATCCAATTCCTAGGGTAGATGATCTTATGGGCAAACTACAAGGATCTACAATATTTAGCAAGATAGATCTTAAATTTGGATACCATCAAGTAAGATTGGACACATCTGATATATTCAAAACTACATTTAGAACACAATTTGGACACTATGAATTCCTTGTTATGCCTTTTGGTTTAACTAATGCACCAGCCAAATTCGGCCATATGATGAATCGCATATTTTTGAAGCATCATCATTGTGTCATTATTTTCTTTGATGACGTGTTGGTTTTCGGTAGGAATGAGAATGAGCATTACGAACATTTATCTTTGGTTTTCTAATTATTGAAAGAGAATCAATTATATGCTAATCCGGAAAAGAGTGAATTTTTTCAAACACAAATTGAATATCTAGGACATATTGTTTCATATGAAGGTATTAAAGTTGACCCTAAAAAGATAGAAGCAATTTTGAACTGGCCGATACCTAAAAATGTACACGAATTACGTTCTTTCTTAGGTCTTGCTAGTTTTTACAGAAAATTTGTGAGAATTTTTCATTGCTTGCATTATCTTGGACAAAACTATTTAAGAATGGCATTGTGTATCATTGGTCCGACAATCAACAAAAGTCCTTTGATTTACTGAAACATGCTTTAACTCATGCTCCTGTATTGCAATTACCTGACTTCAATAGACCATTTTTCCTAGTAGTCATTGATGCTAGTGGATCTGGAATAGGAGCAGTCCTTATGTAAGATTCTCATCCCATAGCCTACTCTAGCTGCAAACTTAAACCTTCCGAATGGAAACACTATTTAATGGGATCTGAATTCATGATCAAAATTGACCAACAAAGCATTAAACATCTCCTTAGTCAACCACAAATATCTGACAGACACATTAAATGGACTACTTTTATTCAAAGTTTTCATCCACTCATACAATATCAACGTGGAAAAGAGAATGTTATTGCCGATGCTTTAAGTAGAAGACCAACTATTCATAATATTTCTGTGATATCTTTTGACTCTCTTCTCCCTATGAAAGATACCTACGACCAAGACCCTAGTTTTCACGCTGATTGGAATAAATTAGTTGCAAATAACTGGATTCCCATTGATTCATTGTCTTACACTAATGGATTTATGTTTTATGAAAAAAGATTATGTGTAACTGTTCCACTATTGTTATTATTTCTGATCATGATTCTAGATTTTGCAATAATTTTTGGATTACTTTGTTTGCTAATTTAGGAACAAAGATTGATTTTTCATCTACCTTTCATCCTGAAACAAATGGGTAAACAGAAGCTACTAACAGTACCATTTTAGATCTTTTGCGTGCATACACAATTTCAAAACCACAAACATGGGATACACTACTTCAGTTTGCATACAATAACACACCACATACAGCTACACAGAAAGCACCATTTGAAATTATTTATGGATATAGATTATCTACACATGTTACATCATTGTCAAACAATGTTCAAGCTGCTGATGATATTGCTAACATACATGCTACTATTTTTTATGAAGTTAAAGATATGATTGCGAAAGCCCAACAATCATATACAAAACAAGCCAACAAGAAAAGAAAAGCTACGAGTTTCAAAGTTGGGGCAATGTATGATTGTGTATTCAAATTCTTGTAGCATGAGAATCCATTAGGCGAGTTGCCCAGTGACATTTTGTCGGTTAACTAGGTAGACTAGTGCAAAATAATCTACATGAAAAACAATGGCATATCCTAGCAAATAATGCGGGAACTTATTGATGGAGTAGATATCATACCAAGACACTTTCTTTTGGTTACTGAATAGTTTTGCTTGGCATTAGACAATCTTCTCCTTAGCATAGAACACTAAATTGAACTATCCATTTTCATCCTGCTACATGAGCATACTTCTAATAGCAATATCAAATGAATCTACAATTACATGATGGGAGGTCTTTGCCCGATCTGGCGAAATCACAATAGGAGCTTTGGAGAGTAAGATTTAAAGGCATGGGAATGCCAAGTCAACTTCTTCATTCCATTGGCATCTAAAATAAAACATCCTTCTATTATCCATACACTAATCTCTGGGGTTCCATGATCTAGGAAGGCGTTAGCCACATCGACTTCCTTTACGAGCTCCAAGGCCTTATTGGTCTCGGTCGCTGTTAAAGGAGTGATCCTTAGTCTACGTCTTCTTGTCAAGATGCTTTTGAATTTCTTTTGGCAGTTGGGAGACAGCATCAGCACAACTGTCGGAAGGTTAAGTTTGGTTTAAAAGTGTCTAGGTCTTTGACCAAGTCATAATCTTTGATAGGATCCACAGGCTTCTCCAACCGGCTAGGGACTAGGGCTATACCCATTTTCATCTTTTCTTTTTCTTCTAATAATTGCAGCATCGGCACTTCCTCTGTTTCTGGAAGTGCTTCTGTATCATCTATCTCCTGGCCTCTAGTCTTGTCTCTGGGACTGTCTCTGTAACTCTCTGTGGCACTGCAGTGCTCTCTACTGCACTGTTCTGTCATGTATTGCTCTATCCCTCTGTTGGTATGTTGAACTTCACAGTCTTGGTAGAAGAGTTATTTTCGTTCTGAACAACTAGTTCCTTCTTCTTGGTACGCATAATAGCGGCAACTTCCAACTCTACCAAATTGAAGGCAGGCTCTTGTACCTTCTGTTGGCTATCAGTGGAATTGGCCTTTACAGGGGCTGGACTTGGACAGTCCTTTGCAGTGTGTCCTTCACCTTTGCATCGGTTGCATAAGGGCTTGTAATCCACAGATCCTCTAGGGTTTGGACAATTTGGGGAGATATGATCCTTTTCTCCACACCTATAACATTTCACCTCTGATCTCTAACCACCGCTAGACTGTTGTCCTCTCTAACTTTGAGAGGGGAACATCCTTGGACCAAAATTAGGACCAAATTCCCTAGGCTTTGGTCCAATATCCTGTGTTGTCATTTTGGATTCCAGCAAGTTGAATCTTGCATTTTTATCCTTCTGTCTTCGTTCATGCATCTCTTTCAAAGAGCAAATATCCTCTGTACCACATAGAGCATGCATCGTGATGGTGATATGTTTCCACCTTTATGGGATGAAATTCTTGTTGAAAGTGGCTTTGATAATGAGAATCTCCAACTCTTCAGTGGAAGAAGAAACTTTGCAAACATCCATTGAATTCTCCTATTCTTGACAATGCCATTTTCTTCATTTTCAGCCTCTTTTGATGCTTGTTGATGGCAAGTTTCCGCGACTGCACACCAAAAATATGGAGCCCCAAGAGGAACACCAAGGAAAAGGGGATTCTACTTCAAGAAAATCTATCTTGTAATATCAATAAGCTTTTATCTCATTCTTTTGATAACCAAAACAAAGAAAACAGCAAATCTTCACGCAGCATCATAGTAGATTTCTCCCACGGATTTGATAGAATCAACCATAATCTTCAACATCTTCATAGAATCCATCAATATAACAAAGAACACAAAAGAATACACCATCTTTTGAATGGAAATAAATCACATAGTATTCATCTTCAATGTCTTCATAGTTCTCTCTCTCAATCTCTCATATACATTTACATTGTTTTTATAGAATTGACTCTCTCTCTCTCTCTCTCTCTCTCTCTCTCTCTCTCTCTCTCTCTCTCTCTCTCTCTCTCTCTCTCTCTCTCTCTCTCTCTCTCTCTCTCTCTCTCTCTCTCAATAGTACATCATATCCTCACTACAATACTCTCATAATAACCCTCAATAATCCTTCTTAGGTCGTGGATGCACCTCCCAAGAGGTATGTCTGATATGAAGAGTCACCAGACCCACTATAGTGTCTTTTTACAGCTCACTATTGTCAATGTCACTCAGTCTTCAGCAGCTGCTTCTTCCACTTGTTTTAGCTCTTTTGAGCTTAGATTCATCCTTTCCAAAAGTTTAAAAACTTTTTCAAAGTCACACATACTTTCTACAGAATACTTACAGAAGGTCTACAGAACAATACAGTATAGTACTAGAGTAGCTACAGTACAGAGACTGAGCAGAGACAGAGGCTCTACAGAAGGTCTACAGAGGGCTACATAAGGTCATCAGAACCTCATAACTCATACTCAAACCATTCCAAACTATCAAAAACTATTCAATAAGCTTCCAAAAGATCTCAATCTTCATCAATCATCAATCCATGCTTCATAAAGAAGACAATCATAACAAAATAGAAGCTATACAGAGGGTATACAGAACCAATCAGAAGCTCAACAGAACCTATCAAGACATCATAGAGCTTCATATCTCCATTAAGAATCATCATGAACTTCCAAAACATAATCAATATCATCCAAAGCACTCTCAAATACTTTCTTTATCAACCATACGTCACTGTAAATCCATCAAAAATCAATCATTCATTCCTCAAAAACAACAAAAATCAGTCAAAAATTCAGTCTTTTTCCACTCTCAACATAGATACAATGAAATCCCTTCTTGTCCAAGGATTGAAGCACTACAAGGCAGTTGCTATTCTAAAATAGCATAAGAATCCTACCTAGTTTTTTCAAACTCCTGGCCCTGCTTGAAGTTGCCTTGCTTCGAAGCCATCACTGAGGCTGATCTACAGACATTATAACGGGCCTACTGGTTCAAAGAAGTAGGGGGAACAATAGAGAAGAGAAAGAGATAGAGCCAGAGTAGGTTTATCCGTAGTCCATGAATGGATTTCCATCACTATGGATTACTACAAGCTACTCGGAGTCTCCAGGAATGCTTCTACAGAGGACATTAAAGCGGCATTCCGCAAGCTCACCTTGTAGGTCCACCTGGACTACCTCTTGAAGGCCTCCCCAATCGGACCAGCAGTGCGCTCTGCTACACGCCACTCTCAGGACATCTTTAAGACCTACCAGGTCTTGAAGAATGACAAGAAGCATGTCGTTCAATCTCAGCTAGTCACGAACTGTGGAGCCTGTTGAAGCCTGAAAGGGAAGCCCTCATCACAATCGACATCAGCACATCAAAAGATGCCATCAAATCTATCGCGAGCCACAGAGAAGCGACGCCTGCAATTCGTCATTTTTTCTTAACCTTATCCTAAGGTTCACAAAATCAAAAGGGCCTATTCACACCCTCTCTATCGAACCTCTTTTCACACTAAACTATTTTGGACTGAAATTTATTTGCATTGAAAAAGGCCTATTGTTCTAGTCATAATCTTGATCTCAAAAGTGAGTTTATGCTTCAGTGATTAAAATCCTTATAAATCTCTAGTTTATTGTAAAAGGATAGACATTGCCCGAGAGTTCTCGTGGTAAGACCTCCTACTAAGATGACTAAAGTGGAACATATAGCAAAATTTAATGGTGAAGGCTTCCATGCCTAGAAGGAGAAGACCAATGTACCATCTTATGCGGAAAGACTTATGGAACTTGTTTGAAGATGATGCAGATAACAAGAAGGAAGATGATGAAGATGGGTTCATTGAAGAAGACTAGTTCAAAACCAAAGAATAGAAGAAAATGAATAACAAGGCACTAGGGATCATTGCATGGGGACTAAGTGATGATGTGCTACATCATATATCTGGCATTAGAAATGCTAGAACTGCTTGGGAGGAACTTGACAGAATGTTTGGTACCCAAGAAAAGAACTCAAAGGTAAAACTACTCATGCAGTTTTATAAATTAGATATCAAAGACAGTGCTTCTATGACCATGCACATTAACAAGTTCAAGAGCCTAAAAACCCAGCTTGCAACTCTTAAGAAGAATATTAATGAAGATGAAGCAATATCCGTACTACTTGCAAGTGTAAACAAGGATCCATATAAAACCTTGTGTCCACTCTAAGTAATGTTCCAACTCTCTCACTCAAAGATATTGAGCACTCACTGCTTGATGGAGAAAGCAAATATAAAAGCAAAGATGTAAAAGAGACCATCTCAAGGGAAAACCTCTTATACACTAGAGGAGCTACTAGACCCAAGGGAAGAGGTCAAGGATTCAACACCGACAACAGGAGTCGGATGACATGTCATTATTGTGGTAAAACTGGCCATATTGTCAGTGAATGCTTCCACAAGAAAAGAGCACAACAGGTGTAGAATAACCACCACCAAAGTCAATTCATGAATGAAGAAGAAGAAAAAGATAATTCCACTACCATCAACAACTATGATAAACTGTTTTAAGGAATTTGTTCCCATAGTGGATATTGTAAAAACCCTACCAAAAATGTAAAGTTTCAAGCCTTAACTTGACTAGGCTGCTAGAGAGCTAGTTTCCCAGACCATGTCATCATGAAAGGGGGGGAAAAGCCAGCAAGGGTAGAGACTCATCATTTGAGGGGGGGTGTTGAGAAATCAAATGATGTATTCCTAGAAGAGGCTTTGTATAAGAGAGATGACAAAAGTTGTATGCTCCAAAATTCTCTAGGAAGAGATGTCCAAAATCCCATAAGCATAGAGAGGAAAAGTGGTACTATCCAAAAGCTATATAAGCATGTACTTGACACTCATTTCAATGTAATAGTACTTTCATTTTGTGTCACTCAAGATTGTGTTTATGAGTCCAAGCTAATCTATCTTGGAACCTAATGCACTTGAGTTACAAGCCCTCACTCTGAAAATGTAGCGTGTGTTTAACTTGCGTCCACCATAGCCAACTAGCTCTAGATCCGTGTTTCTCAACATTTATCATCCTATCAAAAATTTTGAGACAAGTTCCACTTTCCAAATCTCATTTTAATTGGCACCACATCAATAACAAAATATATGATTAATCTTGGACACTTTTGCCTTGTTAATTTTGAGACAAGTTCCACTTTCCAAATCTCATTTTAATTGGCACCACATTAATAACAAGATATATGATTAATCTTGGACACTTTTGCCGTGTTAATTAACCAACTTTGTAAAATTGTTTTAGCACATCATTGTGTTCAATGTATGGTTCAATTGTTGTTGTGTGCTCCTAGCATGCTTTAAAAACTTGAAACATAGGCCACACCTTGTACTTTGAGTTTTATCAAGAGTTATGCAAACAAATTCAACCTCTTTTTTCAAGCTAGAGGCACACTAATTACTCAAGCATATACTAACAACTATGGCTCAACTTGTACTTTCTACCATCGTAGCTTGCAAAGCTATAGAATACTAATTTCATCAAAATTCTTTTCACATTTGATATATATATTCTACACTAAAAAATATTTGATGCTTATGAGATGTTGTGTTAATCACAAGTTCTATGAGAACTAATCATGTGTACACTACTTTGAAACACTCCTTTCTTCAATGATTATCACAAAATTCATCCAAATGCAAATACTAGAGAAGTAGACCATATTATGGACTTACTTGAAGGTCTAAAAGATACTCATTTGATCTATCTAATGAGGAATGCTGGAATCGTATTATGGACAAGACTTGTAAAATGTGAGAATGAAAACTTATCAAAATAATTTTCTCACCAAATTTTGATGTACATATAGTATTTGACACTTGATCAAGGCCATGGATCAAAGACCCTCTTAATGTTGTTCTGGTCTAAAGCTATGTTGGACAAATGGTAGCTCGCATCTCTTAATGTCTTTCACATATCTACTAGAACAACTTGAAGTATGCATGACCATGTTCTCTCATAATACTCAGTTGTCACATATTGTAATTCAAACCTACATAGTTCCATTTGTTTGCTTGTATATCATTCTCTAGTAAGTTGTCCATGATACAAAATTCAAACATTGTCCATGTTCATACCTTGATATACTTGAACTCATATCACATGTTCATATGTTTAACTATTCATATCGTTTGTAATATTTCAAACAACATCCTTGACCCAAAATATTAGAACTCAATTACATTATACATCACGTGTTACCTACAAGCTAGTATGCCTTGTGCTCTCATTGAAATTTGTATGTATGATCAATTCATCAATTTTCAATCTTGATATTGGGTTGGTATGTGCTATCCATAAATAATATCATTAACTTGTGTATAACAAGGGTGCTCAACAAATGCAACATAGAAATACCATGTGCGTGCGTGCGTGCGTGCGTGCGTGCGTGTGTGTGTGTGTGTGTGTGTGTGTGTAGATTCTAGAAATGAAATCAATTGCATCTCACCTACTTGTTATCTTTGCCTATATCTTGCACAAATTGTATGATTCAAAAGGGGTTCATGTACTCCCAAATGCCACCATCAGAGCATCTAAACAAGATAACTTATTGTTGGGAATAAAGGGCCACCATGCCTTTTATACGTGCTTGGGTGTGAACACACCCTTAACACTTGTACTTTACATATAACTATCACAAAAACTTAAAAGAGGTACAAATCATTGTACCCACACATCGTGCATCACTCTTTACTACTACTTGCCCTTTCTCTCTCTCTTCGCCATTGCCATAATTGAACATCGCGACTCCACTACACACCCATCACTACAAACTGGTATTGAAGCTAAAAGCCATCCCACCTGCACTTCCCAAGCAGTCCAAGCCCTCCCAACAGTAGGTTGTCAATTTGAGTCAGGCACAGGATGGAGGCATAGGTCACACGTCACGAGGACTCTCCAACAATCATGTGCATGCCGTAGTTAGCATAAGCAGTCAAACGACAAGTTGCACTCAACACAAGCAGTTAGGCGATAGGCCTCAGCAATTCAAGGCAAGTTATGAGGCTCATGCTAGGTCAACACAAGTCATGTGCAATCGTCACTCAGCACCGTAAACTTTTTTTTAGATCACGTTTTTTTTTTTTTTTTGTGGGGGGGAGGGGGGGGAGGCGCTTATCCTTGGCTATAAAATGTTGCGGGCTATTACACGTATATAAGCATAGTTTGATAAATCCAAGAGATTTGTGTATGCATTTACTCCTAAAAATTGGGGCTTTTGGAATATGCTTAAAGATTTTACATAGCTAAGTAAAATTTATGAAATTTGCACACTTATGGGTCTCCAAATGTAAACGCCCCGAACAACATGGTATGCTTAACAATTATGATATTTGCTTGTTTTCGAGATTTAATATAAAAGAGAATGAACACTTAAAGCTGAAAATGAAAATTCTCCATTATCAAATTCCTCCATATTCCCTCTTCTATCACTGTTGTTTTACAGGATAGCAAGCCTGTAAATTCATTACAACAGCTCCTTCTCGAGCTCTTTCTTCCATTTTAGCAACAAGAAGCAAGCCCTATCCATGTACTGCTGATCAACGATGGAGAAAGGCTGATTTCCCTTTTTTCTTCTCTCATACTGTAAAGATATCGGTTCTTATCATTGCATAATAGATAATGCATGTGTGTTTGTACATCTTTGCATGATCTTGTGAGAGTGAGAATTACTTCTTCTCACTCTCAAGTTGATTGTAACTGAGCTCTTCCCTAAGGGACTTGGGTTGAGCAGAAATACATTCCTTCGGGGGGGGTTGCCCATCTTCAATCCTCATCTTCAATCCTCAATCTTGTCATGATGATGGGGATGGATGGGGCCTGTTTCTGGCTATCTGTGGGTGCTATACATGAGTTTACAGCAAAGAAAAATGATATTGAATGAAGAAAAACGAGCTCTTATTTATAGGAGAGGGGAGAGCTAGTACAAAAGGGGAAAGTGGAGTAGCACAAGACAAGTGTCCAGCCACATGTCATGAGATGTGACAAGTGGTGGGACACTTGGAAACTTGTGTGACAAGTGTCTTGACACCTGTCTCTTCTCTATGGCCTTTCTTTTTGGGTTGAATACTGTCAAGAATAGAAACAACCAAATTTAATAAGCACAGTCAGAGTACAGAACTTACTATTTTTAGAATGATATCCCTATTTTTTAGGACTAGCATTTTTAGGCTAATTCGAGGCTCCTAAAATTTAGAGACCTCCTAAAATTTAGGGACCCCCCCCCCCCCCCAATATGGATGTCATATGAAAGCTTTTTCCGTGTACATCACAAAAATAGTATCCAAATCTTCATGTGACTTTCCTATGCAAAGAAATGTGCATTTCAAGCTTTCAACCCACACATGCACATTATACAAGCATTTCATGATCATGTCATCTTGTTGATTGTAACTATCTGTTCTGGTGGATCTAGCCCACACTTCAAGGCATCAATCCTTTCTGTGTGCGAGTCTAACCCTGATATGCGTGAGTTCTAGTCACAGGCACCCAATCGGACCATATAGGTGGAAGTGTGAACTATCTTTTCTCTAACCCACCACGTGGGTCCACCATAACCTATGACCACTCATCAGTGGCCAGCTCCAATGCACTTTTCTTTATATCTAATTAGTGCAAAGGAAATAAATTTAATAAATCATTATATATATAAATTAATGAAAAATGATACAAATTCTGTTTCTATAGAGTTGTGACACCAAAAATCAGGCTTTCATATAATTGTGTAAATTGCAATGGAACAAGTACAATTTCTTGAAATTTTGGCAAATTGAACCTTGCACAATTTGGGGCTTTTGTAAAATTTACAAAATTTGGGTTAAATTTGGTCTTGGCATGTACTTGTAGTGCAATTTCTATGTAAACTGAGTACATTGGATCCCAAACAAATTTGAGGCTTTTGCAAAATTTGTGAAACAAAATTGGGTTGGGCAATCTTCTCAGGAGTTATGTTTGATGTGATTTGAGTAGCTCGAGCAAAGAAATTTTGGAGCTTTTGATCATGTGAGTCAAATTTGTGCCCGTATATGTATTTGGAGAAGAAATTGTAGCTAAAATTTGAGACTTTCTCATGAAATTGATATATTAGTCCGTGGCACAACTGCAATCGCTTATGGTGTGATGTAGCACATATTTTATGCCTCTATAAATTGATTTGCAAATCTAAAATTTTTACAGTTACTTTTTCATTGTTGGTTGGTACTTGCTTTATACCTTGGTCATTTGTGTCACAATTGGACTCACATTTGTTGAATTTTGAGTAACTTTTGAGCTATAAATCATGGCTAGCAACAGTGATAGCAACAATCTTTTGCACATTAAGAAGCTTGCGTGTGCATACAACTTTGCTATATGGGAAAAGTAGTACTATAATGTCTTGGTGCAAAAGAAACATGTGAAACCCATAAAGACAAAAGGGGTAAAACCAACAACTATGGATCCAAATGAGTGGAATGAGTTAGATAAGCTTGCATGGTCTACCATAGAAGTTTCAGTGTCAAACACTTTGCTCTTCAACATAGAGAAATTGAAATCTCCCTATGATATGTGGCAAAGACTTGAGAAGTTATATGCTCAAAAAAGTGAACAAGCAAGATTTATTGGTTGAAAATTTTGATGGACCTTCTTATCAAGGAAGATATAGCGATGTTTGTACATTTGAATGAGTTTAACTCTATTTTCAACTAGCTGGTTGCTTTGGAGTTTCACATTGATGAGAAGTTCAATGCAACATTTGTTATATGCACTTTGCTTGAAAATTGGGATACTTTTAGGACACCAATGAGCAACTCTAATGCTATGCTGTTATATTCAAATGTGGAGAGCTCTTTACTCATGGAAGAGCTCAAAAGGCAAAATATTTCAACAAACAAGTCTTCCAATGCACTACATACTAAAGATAGAACCCAACAAAAGGCTAATTCTAACAACAAAACACATAGCAAGTCTTGTAAAAAAAAATACAGTGTCATCATTGTGGCAAGAAAGGGCATTTCAAGTGGGATTGTTTCAAGTGGAAGAAAGAGAAGAACAAGGACAAAAGCATTAATGAGAACAAAGATGAGAAAAATGACAACCAACATGTAAAGAAGAGCAATGTGAAAATAGAGAATGTCAATGTAGTCAGTCACAAGAGTGGCAATGACAATGATGTATTTTTTGCTTCTTTCAGTGCACAATCATTGATTGTAGATTCTGATGATGACATGCACACTTGGATTCTTGATTCAAGTGCTTCATTGCATGTAACACCACACCATCAGTGGCTTTCTAACTACATTGGTGGTAGACATAATATTGTTCACTTGAAAAATAACTATGCATGTGACATTGCAAGGATTGAAAATGTGCAATTGACATTTCAACATGGTTTAGTATTCACTTTGCATAATGTAAGGCATGTACCTTAGCTCAAGAAGAGCTTGATAAGCACATGGCAGCTATATCATGAAGGCTATCACACCACTTTTGGGGATAGCAAATGGAAGTTATATAAAGAATCTAGGATTGTTACTAAAGGCTCTAAGAGTGACACTTGGTATCCATTACATATATCTAGTGTACGTGATCATATTGTCACCATAGCCGAGCAACCAAGTGTGCCTTTGTGGCATAAATGTCGATTGGAACACATGAGTCCAACTAGAACGAAAGTACTTTCTTGTTTGGGCTGTTTGCCATGTTTGAGATATGTTGTATATTTAGCAAGCATGCTTACATTACATTAAAATCCTCTTTCACTAAAATCTTCATACTTAGAGTTTGGACATTCGGATGTATATGAGATACTAGGATTCTCTAGTAGAAAAAATTATTTTATCACATAAGTTGATGATACCACATGCAAAGTATCGATTTATTCGATCCATCATAAAGACAAGGCATTGGATAAGTTTAAAAAATTATTGACACTTGCTAAAAATATGACTAGCAAGACATTAAAGTATCTTCGCTCTAACAATAATGGAAAATATGTGTCCAAAGTCTTTCAAGCCCTTTGTGACAAAAAAGAAATAGAGGAAGATCACTACCCCTTATAATCCACCCCAAAACGGTGTCACAAAGCGTATAAATAATATTATTCAAGAGAAGATCCATACCATGTTATCTCATACTACATTACCTCATGGATTTTGAGCAGAGGCTGTTATGATAGTTGTACACTTAATAAATCAATCACCAAACAGATCTTTGGGAAAGAAAGTCCATCAAGAAGTGTGGTCGGGCAAGCCACCTTCATATGCACACTTCAAAATGTTTAGTTACAATGCAATTTATGCATATACGCAAGAAGCAACGTAACATATTGGAGCCTAAGTCTTGTAAATACATTTTTCCTAGGATATGGTAACGAGGATAAAATGGAATATAGATTATAAAATCCCAAGAAAATAAAAATCGTACACAACAGTGATGTTATCTTTCCAAAAGATCACATGCATAAACAACCTGAAAATATTGAGAATATCGAAAGGATTATGTTCCAAGAAGAGATACCTAACAACAAAGAGTGCTCATTATACAACAATACATACCTGATGTAAATGACCTTACAAATATTAAAAATTATGCTAAATTTCATCAACAAGAAGCTACCCATGATATACCACAATTGTAACAATAAAATACACCATTAGAACAACCAGAACAAGCAAGACAATATGTTGAACCATTTAAACAAGCTGCTCTTAATGCAAATTTGCAAGTTGAACTAGCCAACAAACATTAATCATTACATTCGTAGATCAACTAGAAATACCAAACAACCAAATAAGTTTATTCCTAGTGCAAATTATGTCATGTTGACAAATTATGGTAAATCGTCATGCTTCGAGAAAGCAACGGACAAAGAGAAAAGCAAGAAATGACATAAAGTTAAGCTGACAAAGATGAAATCTCTAAAAAAGAATGATACTTGGGATTTGGTATATTTATCCAAGAGACAAAAAGTCCTACCATGCAAATGGATTTACAAGATGGTCACTTTTGGTTCCTCGCCACAGTACGAAACACGACTTGATACAAGCAAAAACATAAAATTGACTTTAACAAAATCTTTTCTCCCATGGTCAAGATAACTACTTTGTGAATCATAATGAGCTTAGTTACATGTGAAGATATGGAACTCATACAAATGGATATAGAGATTGTTTTTTTGTATGGTAATCTGCATGAAGACATATACATGCAACAACCAAAAGGTTTTGTGGCCAAGGGGCAAAAAAAGATAGCATATAAACTCAACAAAAGCTTATATGGACTAAAATATACACCGTGTGAATGGTATCATAAATTTGATGCATTCTACAATCTCAAAAATTTAAAAGTAAAGTAAATCACTGGTTATATACCAAGAAGGCAACAAATGACAACATTACAATGTTGATTTTGTATATAGATGACATACTAATTGATAGTAGGAATATTCATGTGTTGAATACATTAAAACAGAACCTACACAATAATTTTGATATTAAAAATCTTGATGAGACAAATCACATTCTTAGTATGTGTATACTAAAGGACAGATCGAAAGGTTTTTATTTGTTACGATAAAAGTATATATCCAAGATTTTGAAACGTTTCAATATGAAGGCAAAAAAAGCAATAAGTGCTATTGCCTTCATATGTGAAACGCAATATATAAAACCCCACTATATATTATAATAAAAATACTAAAATTGATCAAATTCTATATGCTTCAACTATGAATAGCTTGATATATATTATGATTGCCACACGACATAGTATTTATGACGATAGTAGTTAACATGTATATGACACATCCTAATAGCAAGCATTGAGAAGCATTGAAAAATATCATGAGATATTTTAAGAACACAAAGGATTTGTGCATCTGTTTAAAAAAGCAAAAAACATCTATCATTCGCTTTACAAATACAAACTATACTAGTCATGCTAAACTACAAGAAGCCTACTTCAAGGTATATATTTACCTTCACAAGGGAAGCAACTTCTTGGTGTCCAAGCCACAAAAGTGTTTTGCATTGTCTAGTACAGAGATAAAATATGTGACTACCACTAAGGCATGCAAAGAAGCTTTAAGGCTTACACATCTAGTGGGAGAGCTTGATATTACTGAGACCCTTATTCTCCATTACAATAGCCAGAGTGCTATTATGCAAGCACAAAATCCCATCTTTCATACAAAGACGAAGCACATATATATAAAGTATCGCTTTATCAAAGATGTACTTCACAACAAAAATATTGAGCTTGTCAAAATATATACAAATTATATTCCCATAGATCTTCTCACAAAGGATATTCCAATAGAGCGGTTTGCCCATTGCCAATAGATAATGGAAGTTGGATAGTATATATATTTCATCTTTGTACATACTTAAACTTAGCTAATTCTTTTCTCAACCTTAAGACATGCTGCCTTTAGGTGGGAGGTTGTTAGGAATAAAAGGCCACCGTACCTCATATACGTGCTCAAGTGTGAACACACCCTTAGAACTTGAACTTTACATATAACTATCACAAAAATCTAAAAACGGTACAACTCATTGTACCCACACATCATGCATCACTAATACTCTCACTCTCTACTGCTGCTGTCTCGCTCTCTCTCTTTGCCATTGCCATTGCTGAACATCACATCTCCACTACGCACCCGTCACTACACTTAGAGCATTAAGCATACAAACTTTGTTATTTAACCTTTTCACAATTTAAATGCTTTAAAACCTCAAGATTATATGCCTCTCCACAGAAGTGAATCCATACTCTTGTTAGTGGACAAAGTAAGGCTTTTAGTATGTATATGGAGGATACAACAGATACATGCAAGCCAAGGTCTCCTATGAGGATTCAAAGATGACCACTCTCTCTCTCTCTCTCTCTCTCTCTCTCTCTCTGCCATTGCCATTGCTGACCATCGCATCTCCACAACACACCTGTCACTACACTTAGAGCATTAAGCATACAAACTTTCTTATTTGACCTGTCACTACACTTAGAGCATTAAGCATACAAACTTTCTTATTTCTCAAGATTATATACCTGTCCACAGAAGTGAATGCATACGCTTGTTAGTGGACAAAGTAAGGCTTTAAGTATGTATATTATGGAGGATATAACAGGTACATGCAAGCCACGGTCTCCTATTAGGATTCAAAGATGACCAAAAAACATCAAAACAGTGGGCATCTTCTATCATGCATTCCGTTTCTCTATACCAGCATTGCTTTCATCATAACAGGAACAGGCTTTGCACATTATTCTCTGTTCTGAAATTACTCAAACTTCTTTATGGTTGCCAAATCAGCCAGCATCTGTTCAATTTTATCGTCTGAAATTCCATCCTCATCATCAAATGCTTTGCTCCTTTTCTATCAGAACACAAATCCAAGGATTCATCAGACCATCTCCACAAAATGTCAAAACAATTTCTTACCAAACCCAGGAAGACCACTTACAGCAAGAGATGGGACCAAAGCCTTTGCTTCTTCCACAGTGTCAGGGCAAAGATTACCAATTACACAAACCTGCAGAAAAAGTTCATAACTCCATACAGTGATACAAAACCTGCCATAATTTCATACAGTGATGCAAATCATGCATATGCAAGATCAACAAATTTTGTTTACCTCAAATTCTGCCAGCTGATTCCGACTGAGAACTCTGTTAGTTGAACGTTAAGAATCCAAAATGTTTAGCCTTCTTCCAATATACAAAGAGCAAAAGTCATTCTCATCATTAACGACAAGTAAACAAGAACTGCACAACCAAGAGCTGGAAAAACAAGTGCACACTAGGTGTTCTGGACGCCCTTTTGTACTACGTCAAAAGCCCAAAACAGGCTTCGACATGAATTGAAACAACAAAAGCCAACCTATGTGAAAAGTCGCGGAGTTCAAACAAAGCCCGAAACCTATGTTTCAAAAAGCCCAAAACCTATGTGAAGAGTCAAATGCAGAGCTCAACAGGCTCTGCAATGACAAGGTTCAGAAATACAGCATACTGATTAGCAAAACCTTCAAAAGCTTCGCTTCAGTGCTGCAACAAGCTTCAATTGCTTCACTTCATCCAAGCTTTGATGCAAACACACAAAGACTGAGCTTTGTTAATGGCATATTGGTTGTAAGCTTCTCAACGGCATTAATCATCAGCTTCAACTTAACAGCAAGCTAATTCAGCCAATTAAAGGCGCAAGCTGACTAACTGATAAAAGGAAAGGAGCAAGCTTTAATTAGCTTCAGGCTAGCAGAAGAAAGCTTTTTAGAAATCAACTTTGCAAAAAGTATGCCTCTTAGTTAACTGGAATCCTTCAAAAAAGCCTCAAGTCAAGTTAACTAACTCCAGCAATCTTTTCATGAAGATTCACTATGCCACTGTAGCATTGCAATAGCATATGCTCTAACCAAGCAATGCTAACAAATTGCAAGTTGTCCAGTGTAACTCTCCTGTCACTGCATATTCCCAAGGGAGTACTATGCAAGTGGTTGTCACAGTTTGAAATTCACTATCCCTCTCCATACATCCCAAAATGGACTAATCATGGACTGTGCAAAGCAGGTTGCAATAAATGAAATTGTGGATACTCTCTAACTTGCTTGACTGCATTTGGATTCTGGTAGCGACTAAACCGTTTCACATACTGCAAAGATTTCTCAAAAACCCTGCAGATAAAGAAGAAATAGCTTTTATACATTCAGAACCAATAAAATATACGAAAGGCTTTGACAATATGGAAAACTTGACGAGAATCAAGACACAAAAGTGACATTTGACAGCACGCTATCTAAAACAGAGTAGAAAAAAGAATTTCACTTTGCATCAAAGCACGCCATACATATGAGCTCAATAGCACCTATTCATGAGCTTTGTGATCCAAATTCCTATAACCAGCATCTTTACTTCCCAAACATTAGGTTTCATTCAAAATACCTATTTCCTCACCAACTTAAACTTCAATCATAACTCTGAAAGAAATTGCTTGTAACATTATTTTCACATTTCCATTTTATCTCTTGCTTAAAAATTTGCTTTGAATTAGAAAGAGTGTATCTAATGCATTTTGCATAGCCATTGGTAAGAAAAACATACTGTGATACTTGAGATGATGGATCATCAGCCAAGCTCTGTATCTGCTCATACTTCCGTTCTAGAATGACTGCTACCTCGGAATTCATCAAGCACTTTGCCTTCTCAAAATCTTGACACCCAAGGAAAACAAGGCAATGAATTCATATGAATAGACAGCTAAAAGTGTGACCAAAGTACAATCATAAATCAAGCACAATCACCAGAAGACTGAACTGCAACTTCTAATGTGTCTGGAAAATTCAGGAATCAAACTTTTAAAAATCGTGTCGCGAGCAGAAAAGCAAAGAAAGCAACTTACATTAACTTCTACTAGAGACCAAAATGACCTATCAAATCAAATACTGTCCCCCCCTTTGATATCCAATTTGATGAGAATTCGCCTGTCATGGAGCACAATGCTGTTGTCAATGCTATGAAGCAAGGTCCCAAACCAATTTTCACTGCACAAATTGATGCCTGCTATGATGCACCAGGGTGCCCATACTGTATCTATGTTGGAACATATAGCCCAAGGTTGTGTGACGAAGTAGAGGCCAAATCGGTAGCATGCAGATGTCTTGAAAACAGTGGAATCCTGCCAATCAGAAGTTGTGTGTTTGTCTTCTTGTCTTGAGAGTTCACTATCCAGCTGGGATTTTAAAGGTACTTTTTGGCCATTTGTACCTTACTGTTCAAAACACATTTATGGTCAGCCAAATGGTTGTTCAACCACTTCTCATTGTTATACTTGTTTACAGTTATCATGCTCTTTGCAGCGCTTAGTTCTCAGTTTCAGTCTGCAGGCTGGGGTGTTGAGCTAAAAATACATAAGCTTCTTTAAAACAGCCCCAAAACATGATTAATTAATGAATTAAACCTTTTTATTAAAAAAGAAATACATTCCTAGAGAGAGTGTCCCATAAGCACAAACCCTATTTGGGAGGACCCAAGCTTTCTATAAATAGGGATACTATGGTGCCCTCCATCCAAGCTCAATCTCGTTTTTGCAAATTGCAAGTGCCATATCTCTGCTGTCAACACCCTGTTCACAGAGGATATCTCAGCCGGAGCTGCTACCCATTGTTGTCCATCATCATGCGCCTGCTGCCCAGCACCCAGCTATTGTTGGTGGCGTTTCTGTCACAACTCTATAGAAACAGAATTTGTATCCTTTTTCATTAATTTGAAAAAGGATACAAATTCTGTTTCTATAGAGTTTTGACAGTTTCTCAGCCTGATTTCCACAGCTGACACACTGCATTCGCTGTACTACACTGCATTTGGTGATTTGCTGCTGTTGCCTGCCAAAAACAACAGAGGTGCCTACATTTTTGCTGTTTGTATCAGCGCCCAGCTTGCAACGTGTCACGGCAGCAAAGGACCTGCGTTTTTGCAGTTTCTGCTGCCTATTATGCTGCCACATCATCAACCCTCCAGCATATTGTTCTCCTGCTCCAACTATTCGTCTCACATTGATCCAGCCTAACAAAGCTGTTTTTGCTGCTGCTAGACATCCCCGCAGGCTGCTTGCTACGTTTCAGGATCTGTCAGAGTACAACACACTCTTCAACTCATTCTCTCTGCCCCGGTCCTTGAAAGATGGGAGTTCTAGGTTCAATATTCTTCACTACATGGTGTATTTGTTGCATTGAGCATCGTATTATATTCAATTTTCATTCATTGATGTGTGTTGTGTTCATCGTCTTTGAGTTACCCTAACCCTATATGTGTTTCTTTATCAATCTGTGAGTTTGTCATATAATCGTGTTGTGTTTTCTATATTAGAGCATTTCTTTACATGGTATCAAAGCTAGGTACTCTCTAAAGAAACCTAAGCCTTCAATTGGAAGCCTCTTCTCAAAAGCGAGAACTACAAGGGGAAGATGGCATCGAACACATCTTCATCGCTTCAATTCCTGGAGCCCAACATGTCGAGAACGAAGTGGGAGAGGGCCTCACAACTTGCCCCACAGGGATCCGATATGGGTGGAGAGACATCAGACTACCATAGAGTCCAAAGGCCATTTGAGACCACACAAGCTAAGTATGACCTTATCTTGATGCATTGGGCTTAACAACAACTAGAAGGTAAATCTAAGTTTTCCTTTTTAGATTTGGTGCACCAATCTATTGATTTTGCAAAAAGGACGAAACCACCACATGGGACTCACCATCCTATTGTGGATACCAGCACGGAGCATGAACCTACTTTCTCTTTTCCTCACCCACTCCAATACTAGACACATATGCATTCACTTCTCAATCTTTTCATAATGTTTCCTCCTTAAAGCAAGATTTGGGAGCTACTCAGGATGAAGAAACTCTTCAAATTCAATTTTGGATCATGAGTCCTAAAGAGGACAGGTATCTGTTTATGAACACATGATAAGTTCACTTTGAAAATATCAGTACCACCTGTAAGTTTCCCTCCTCCATCTTTTCCTTCTAGTTCAAATTTTGCTTCTCAAGCTCAATTTGAAGTAGGTGAATCATCTCATTCGTTCATTCCATCTTTATCCACATTCCAATTTCAATTGTTAAAACATCAAAATCAATTTAATGCATTTGCATCCACATCCACACTACAATTTCAATTTCCATCCAACCCACCTGCTAGTAGTCTTGCACACAACTTTGGGCATGCAACCCATCTCAGGCCTGCTTGTGACTTTCTTAGGCCTATCCACCATTTTCTCAACCTTGCCTGCAATTTTCTCCAGATCTTTTTTTAAATATGCAAAAACCATCATTTTTAAATTTGGGGGTTTTCAAAAAGTTACAATTTCCAATCCATATTGTCCATCTCTATCATTTTCGCCTATGCAAAAGTACTCAAAAACCTAAAAGCGCAAAAACGCTAATTTTATAATTTGGGCTTTTTGAAAATTTGTGCAATTTCTCATCGATCTTGCCCATCTCATTCCCAATTTCAACAAGTTTCAATTCCCCACACTCTGTGCCAAGAAATTTGGGGGTTTTTGACCGACTTGCCCAATTTCTAAAATTTCTTGAAATCTCCATCAGAAAATTGGCGCTTTTGCTGAAATCGGCTCCCGTTGGCGGTGGAATCTCAGGAATCATCACCGACATTGGTCATTGGCTGTAAATAATTTTGAATTTCTGAAAATTTATGCAGAAAAATTTGGGGCTTTTTGCTCTTAAGCCTTAAAAGGCATACTACATGTGGTGATACAACATAAATTGCTGTTTTGATCAGTTTGGGCATAGAAATAGAGACATTGACAACCTTTGTTTGGTTATACAACAGTGATTCAGCTCTTGACAGCTTTGGAACAACAAGTACTCTTGTTTGCATTGAGATCCCGAAGAGGATTTTGGTCATTTATGACTCATGTGTTGGAAATTTTGGTTACAACTTCCATTCAGTTTTTATTTAGTTATGGCAAGGAATAACAATGATGTCCTTAGCATCCTCACCAATGAGGAAAAATTAGATGGTACGAATTACTCCCTTTGGAGATTCATAATTCGGAACCTCCTTGTGGCCAAGAATTTATGAGATTACCTCACAGGTGATAAAGTTCGACCTACAACGATTGCTCCTAGCACACCTCCTCTCGTGCAAGGGAGAGGTGGAGGACAGCCTGTTGCTCCCCATGTTGTTACACCTAACCAGAAGAGATGGGATTCTAGAGATGCACAAGCTTTATCTTTGATAGCTCTATTAGTGAAAAGAGTCATCATACCTCGCATTTGGTCTTGCAAAACCTCATGCAACTTGGGTTGTTTTGGAGCAAATATTTGCAGCCAAGAATGTGATAGCCTGCCCACTTTAGGGTCGCTAGTCTATCATCTCCTAGTTGTGAGCTCTTTTCAGAGTCTTCACAGAGACATGGAAGCTCTGGTATTTTAGTGTGCATTTCTTCTTCTAGTCAAGTTTCTTATGTGTTTTTTGCATTTCCTAGCTTGTGCCACCCTATCAAACATTGTCCTGCCCCCTAGCATTTTTATGCCACCTCAGATGCATTTTGAGCATTTTTATATGCTATGGACTGCATTAAATGCAGCACTAGAAGGTAGCTGGTTAGCCAACATCAGCTCGACATTCTGCGATATATAGCGCGTTTATTGGCTGGGGCAAATCATCTTTTGCACGTTGTTGATTCACTCCTCCATCTCTGGCGTACTCCTCCGTCTCCGATGTTGCTACTGCCATCATCATTTCCAGCCTAAGCTGTGCCTTCACTGATGCCTCAAGCTATGTGCAAGGACTGATGAGTCCTCCCTTTGTATTCGACATTCATTTTCAATTAGTGCAGATTTCTTCCTTCTTCTTCCTGCTATCTCTCTCTTCCTTTCTCTTTGTGTTCATGCTCCTTCCATTGCGCACTCTCACATGGTATTTGTTAAAATTTGCCAATTCTATGGGCAGCGCCCAATGTCTTAGTTAGTTGGTTTGTAGTGTGAACACAACTACATTAATAAGTTGTGTCACCACTTCTAGAGTTAGTTCTAAAGTTGAATTAACTCTAGTTGAGTTAGGGATAGGTCTTAACTTAAGACCTATTGTACTTTCATTCCATTATTCTAGCACTTGCATCTTTTGAGTGTGGATCGCCTTCTGTTCACTCTATATTTCTCTTCCTCCATTTCCAACATTTGGTATCACAAAAGCTTCTACATGCAAAGCCCAAGGAAGAGAAGTTGTTGTTTTGGAGGAGGTGTTGTCACGGTTTTCAGCCTGCACACAGTCCCATATGCAGTCTTGCATGTAAATCTGCACACATTGCCTCTCTCAGCCCTGCTCATTTGAGAAAAAAACGCAAAAACCTAATGTTCCAAATTTGGGGGCTTTCAAAGATTTCTGCAACTTCTCATCCATGTTGCTCGTCTTGTACCTAATTTTGGAATAAATTCTCATTTGGGGATTTTCAGACAACTTTCCCAATTTCTAAAATTTCTTGAAATTTCTTCCAAAGAAAGTTGGGGTTTTGCCTAATTCGAGTTCCCTTGCATGAATCTCCGTCGAAATTGCCAACATTGCACGATTTCTTCAACATCGATGCAAGAAATTTGGGGCTTTTTAATTTTATGCTCCAGCACATATCACAAGGCAGATTCCAACTGCAGGTTACTATTGGCACACGGCCCAAGGCGACATTTTTGTAAAAATTCAATCTGTAAGGTATAAATTTCTACAATTTCTTTGAAATTTTGAGAAGAAATTTGGGGCTTTTGCCTTACATGCATTCCCAGGCAGTAAATGAGTGGTACAACAGCATTAAATTGCTGCATTACAAGGTAGGTGAATTACAACAGTGCATTGATATTATTCTTGTGGCTGAGTGATGATTCAAGTGACATTGTGCACACTTCGGCATTGGTGGGATAGTTTGGCACCTATTTGATAATCCCAAGGGATATTTGGTCCTCTGAGGAGTGTACACATTGTACTTCGGCATGGAAGTATTTGGCTGCAGATTTTTGCTCATTCCTGACAACATGGCACATCCAGGAAACAATGATTAGAGTAGCATCCTTGGTGTTTTCACTCAGAGGAACAAGCTTGATGGCTCCAACTACCCGTTGTGGAGTTTTATGGTCCTCAACCTTCTTGTTGCAAAGGACTTGTGGAACTTTTTTATAGGTGACTTGCAACGACCAAGAAGTCTCACACCTCAGACACCTTAGCGTCATGCTTGAGGACAAGTTGGTGGTACTACTACTCCTCTTCCCCCTCCTATGAAGGATCAGAGGAAATGGGATTCCAAGGATGTTCAAGCACTTTCCTTGATAGAATTGACAGTAAAAAGGGCCATCATTCCGCATATTCGGTCTTGCAAGACCTCAAATCAGCATGGGACATACTTGAGCATATGTTTGCTTCCCACAATGAGGCCAAGATCTCCCAATCTTTGCAAAGAGTTGGCAAATGTAAACATGGATGAGGATGATATTATGACGGATCACCTTACTCATATACAAGATTTGCGTCAACAGTTGCTCATTGTTGATAAGATTATTCAAGATGCTGAATTGGTGAACATTACCCTGAACTCTCTTCTAGAGTCATCTCTTGGTTTTGACACCTCTTTGTTTGTGGAGTTGGAAGGCCTCTTGTTGCAAGAGGAGCAAACTTGGAAGAATATTGCTTTGCATTCAGGTGGTGTGGCTATGCTTTCCAAGTTTAAAGGCAAGATGCACAAAGTCAGCAAAAGGGTGATATTGGACAACCATTAAACAAGACTGTCCAAGACTCAAATGAGTCTAAAAAGAAGGGAAAATGCCATTATTGCAAGAAGTCGGGTCGTTATATTGATGAGTGCTGAAAGAGATTAACCAAGAAGAAAAAGAAAGACTCCGGTTTGGCTATCCAAGAGGCATCAGCCAACAAATTAGCATATGGTGATGCTTCAACCAACTTGGTAGAGGAAGATTATGCATTTCTCACATGCAGTTATAATTCTTCTATAGCTGATTTAGCATTTAATGCTACTAAAACGCAACAAACATGGTATTTTGACAATGGTGCTTCAAAACACATCACTTCTAGAAAGTGCTTGTTTACTTCTTTGCATTCAGCCCTTGCTAGAAAGTGCGTCACATGTGCAAACAGCAACAGTTATAATGTTTGTGGCATTGAAACAATCACTATTACTGCTACAGATGGTTCAAACTTCATGCTTCTAGATGTATTGTTTGTACCTGGCATTACAAAGAACTTAATCTATTTTTGCCTTCAATAAGTATGGCTTTCAAGTCATCTTTGAGGAGGATGACAAATGTGTTGTCAAAGATAGAGAGATAGCCTAAAGCTGTCCAACACCTTGTACAAGGGTTTATTCTTGTTAGACACTCGTGACCAACAATCTTATGATACTCTAGCAATCACTAGTCTTATGCCCGCTATGCAAAATACCGAGCTTTGGCATGCCCGTTATGGACCTATGAGCTTTGGGAGTTTGACGACCCTTCCGAGGTGTCATATAGTAGATGCATTGCCTCCTATGAAGACTCCACCTTCTCATGCGTGCGAGGCATGTATTTTGGACAAGATGCACAAGTTTGCCTTCAAAAAAGATGGTGCAGTACATGTTGTCCGAAAAATGCACCTTATTCACTCTGATGTTTGTGGTCCCATGAGGACACATGCACTTGGGGGTCATCTCTACTTTGTTACATTTATTGATGACTACTCGAGATATACATGGGTGTATGGATTAAAGACTAAATCTGATGTATTCATGCATTTTAAACAACTTGTGGCAAATCTTGAGACTGAAACTGGTTTAAAAGTGCACACACTTCGCACAAATAGAGGAGAGGGAGTACATGTCTCGTGCATTTGAGACATTTGTTAGATCGTGGCATTACCCATCAAGCCACTGTTGAAATGACTCCTCAACAAAATGGAGTTGCTGAAAGGAAGAATCACACTCTCATGGAAATGACTCGTTGTATGTTAAAAAGCAAGGGGCTATGTGACCAGCCCTCCTTCCGTGGATGGGTGGTTAATTACAGCAGAAAACAATTAATTCAAATCTGAAAATACAAAGTTACCTATTGATCTTGGACAATGCATATCCAACTGGCCCTAAAACTGGCACCCCTTTCAATATTTCTTTAGCTTTATTGAAGAAAAAGTTGATTTACAATGGGATTCTCCTGATCCCCTTCGCAATCCAAACTCTTCTTGCTGTCCAAAGTGACCAGCAAGTCTTCAATCCGATTTGCCCCTTGATTCAGGCACTTAATTGGCCTTCACCCACTTCATAGACAATGAAAATGCCCCAAATTCAATGGCTGGCTAGTCCTCCACTTGAATTTAGCTAAAAATCGCCTTCAACCCTGTTGAATCCAAGTCTTGGAGCTTCCAATTTCTAGCACGCTTTCCAAGGCTGCTGTTAAACCCTAATTTTTGTTGTAAATTAGGGTTTACAGCAAAGAAATTTACAATTTTTCAGCCTCCAAGGGTCCAAATACTGAGATCTTCAAAGCAACGCTGTGAAATGGTTGAGAGATGACAAAGAAAGCTGTAGAAAGAGAAAATTAAGAGTTTTGTCGCGAAGAATGATTGAAAATCAATCAAACACAGTTACTGCCTTGCCACAACAGCTTGTAGATGCAAAGAATTGAAGAAAATCAGTCATTTACTACTACTGCCATGTCTCAACAGCTTGTAGATGCTGTCATCTACTATTGATTGGTCTTCTCCAGCCCTTTGCTGCCTCAGAAGGTCCTCCAATGGCTGCAAATCAAATCAGCAACATCTCCTCCCTCTCTCTTCCAAGCAGAATCCACTAAAAATGCCTCTCTCTAGCCTCTAAAGACGTTTTTCAATCGTGCATGGGCATTTTTGACAAGTGACAACCTTCCCAAATGGTTTTTTCAACATTAGCCATAAATAAATATTAATTTCAGCCTTTATTTCCTGAAAATTAATCTAATAATTATTTCGGTGCCCATAAAAATAATATGATTGTGTATGAGGGAGTACTCCTTGTAGCTCCCTCACCCACGGTTTGGGCGTCGTGTTGATGCGCGTTGATAGCTCCACCCACCCTCCGTGACATGGTCCCTTGCTGAGCCCGTGCAAGCTTGTAAATGCTTTCTAGCTATGAATATGAAGTAAAGCCCCCAAGATGGGCCCTTTGGTAAACCTCGCGTCGTGTTCCATTCCGTGTCGCGTTCCGTGACGTGTTCCGTGACGTGTTGAGGTGCCCCGTGACGCGTTCCGGGGTCAAAATGCAAAGTTTCCAGAAAGGGTCTAGTGCCGCCCCGGGGCCTAGACGGGGTCCCGAAAGGGTCCCGGAAGGGTCTCTAAGGGTTGGACCATCACACTTGGTGGCCAAAAATTAAATTGGCTAGACAACTTCCATTCCCGAGTGTTTCTGCACCATCTTTGACTATCAAGTTGGTGTTAGGTACCATTAAACGCCACTTCTCTAGTGTCACCAACTGACACTTATGGCCAAATAAATAACCTAGGCCAACAACCAGTACCAGATACCACCAAGTACCTATGCGGCATAACTTATAACAACTTTTGCCTTGGACATCCGGTGATTTCTTCGAGTCCTCGGCTCGTAAATGTTGGGAATAAAGGGCCATCGTGCCTTTTATATGTGCACGGGTGTGAACACACCCTTAGCACATTGTACTTTCATACATATATCTATCTAAAACCTAAAGTGGTACACTCGTCCTTGTACCGAAAAATGTGTTTACTCTCTACTCTGCTTACTCACACTCTCTCTGTCTCTCTCTCAGAGCGTAAGGTCTATCTACCTCTATCTCTGTGCCTCACCAGTCCCTACAAATTGGTATCAAAGTGGTGGTTACAAGGTTCACGTTTCCAAGGAGTGTCAAGTCGCAGGACTGACAGAAGTCCACTCGACAAGTAAAGCAAGCAGGTCGAGCAGAAGACCAACGACGTCAGCAAGTAGTCAAGCGGTAAGCGACATCTGCAGGGAAGTCGGACAAGACTGGCAGGCAACAGTCGTCTGCACAGGCAGTAGCATGACGGGCTGTGACAGCGTGGACCAAAACGGCTGCAACTGACAGGCGATAGTGGGCAGCAGTCAACGCTCGAAACCAGCGGGCAAGGAGATCTGACGAGACGCAATGCGTGACGTGCAACTCGTGACAGAGCCATCGGTCGAGTGCGCAACGGGAAGGCCTCACGAGTCGACGGACCCGTCATTTAAAACTTTTTTTTCCAACCCAAAAAAAAAAAAAACCAACAGCATTTTTCTCAAACTCCTTCCCCTAATCGAGGTTCGCGCGTGCAAGCACAAAACATCAACTTTGTGCAATTTTGGCCCAAAAAGCTAGGGCTTTGCCAGACTAAGCACTGTTCGTGGAAAATTGAGACATCAGCGTCGAAATTGCAGGCATTGTGCGCATTTGAATTGGGGATTTCGCCAAAATTGTTGAAATTTTGCTCATTTGAGTGAAATTTCTCAACATTTAGCCTAGAAATTTGGAGCTTTTCCCAGATTTGGGAAATTTGATGCAGGACAAGCAAATTTGTCTCAGAAATTGCAAGAATTTGAGACATTTTGTCCCCGACATTTGGGGCTTTTCATGTACATGTACAAATTGGGCTGAAATTAACCCAATTTCTTGACATTGAGGCACATTGAACCTCGTGCAATTTGGGGCTTTTGCAATTTGAACAAAATTTATGCAGCATTTAGTCATTTTATGTACTTGCAGGTTGAATTCCGCGCAATTTGGACATCAACACTTGGTGAAATTTGGGGGTTTTGCTGAAATTGCTTCATTTTGGCAAAATTGGACAGCCCTATGCATGACAGAGGAAATGCAGATGTGTGTTTAACGCTTTTGAGCACAAAATTTTGGGGCTTTCATCCGCTTGTGTCAAATTTTATGCCCGTGGGTACAAGTACAACAGAAATTACAGTTGAAATTTTGGGATTTCTCATGTAATGTGATGCACATGCCCTTTGGAACAGCTGTAATCAGTTGGATAATGCTGTAGCACTTGGTTTGGTGCTTCTGAAAACTGAATTACAGATCTGAAATCTGTACTTCTGCATGGTCATTTATTGCTGATTGGTACTTGTTTGTACCTTGGTCACTTGAGCGACAATTTGGGCCTGCATTTACTAGTTTTTTGGTCGCTTTTGAGCTGAAAACCATGGCTGGCAGCAATGACAGCAGTAATTTGATGCATATAAAGAAGCTTGAAGGCGCACATAATTTTGCAGTGTGGCAAAAACAGTGCTACAATATCCTGTTACAAAAGAAGCAGGCAAAGCCGATCAAAACTAAAGGGGCAAAGCTTGTGGACATTGACCAGGACGATTGGGATGAGTTGAATGAGCTTGCACGCTCAACCATAGAGCTATCGATTTCTGATGCCTTAGTCTTCAACATTGAAGGTTTGGATTCTGCATATGCTATATGGACTAGACTCGAAGAACTGTATGTACAGAAGAGCGCTGCGAGTAAAGTGTATTGGCTGAAAAAGCTTATGGATTTGCGTATGAAAGAAAGTACAGCAATGTTTACTCACTTGAGTGAGTTTAACCCCATTTTCAGCCAGCTGGTTGCCTTGAAGTTCATGATTGATGAGGAATTTAAGGCTACTTTCTTACTTTGCACTCTACCAGAGAGTTGGGATACATTAAGGACTGCCATGAGCAACTCTAATGTGATCCTTTTGTATGCTGATGTAGAGAGTGCTCTACTTATGGAAGAAATGAATCGGCAGAACAATGCATCCAATAAGTCTTCCAGTACTTTGCATACTAGGGGCAGATCACAGTAAAAGGGCAAATATGATGACAAGGGACGCAGTAAATCACGTGGCAAAGATGTTGAATGCCATCATTGTGGCAAAAAGGGTCACTTTAAACGTGACTGCTACAAATGAAAGAAAGAGAAAGCAAAAGGCAAGAAGACAAATGATTGCAAGGAAGAGAAGGACAGTCAGCCTAAGAAAAGCAGTGTAAAAATTGAAGAGGTGAATGTAGTCACTCATGACAGTGACAGTGGCAGTGATGTACTCTTTGTCTCTTCACACTTTGGTGCACGTGCTCTACTTGCAGATACAGATGATGACATGCATACTTGGATTCTTGATTCAGGTGCTTCCTTTCATGTCACCCCTCATCGTGAGTGGTTTTCCACATATACAGGGGGTCGACATGGTATTGTCCATCTTGGGGACAACTATGCATGTGAGATTGCAGGTATTGGCAGTGTACAATTACAATTTCAGCATGGCTCTGTCCTTACACTTCAGCATGTACGGCATGTACCTCAACTCAAGAAGAGCTTGATCAGCACAGGGCAGCTAGATGATGATGGTTTTCATACCACCTTTGGTGATGGAAAATGGAAGATCTGTAAGGGATCTAGGGTTATTGCCAGAGGTTGCAAGAGTGATACGTTGTATCCACTTCCTGTATCTAGTGTGCGTGACCATGTTGTTGCCGTGACCGAGCAGCCAAGTGTTTCTTTGTGGCATGGCCGGTTGGAACACATGAGTCAAACATGAATGAAAGTGCTTTCTCGTTTGGGTTACTTGCCTTGTCTTCTTTATGCTGATTTGAGCACTGTGATCATTGTATTTATGGCAAACATGCACAGACTTCTCACAAAAAGTCTCTTTCTTTAAAATCTTCTCCTCTAGAGTTAGTACATTCAAATGTATGTCAAATGCCAGGATTATCTTTAGAGGAAAAGAAATATTTTGTTACCTTTGTCGATGATGCTACACGGAAAGTATGGGTTTACCCTATTCGTAGCAAGGATGAAGGGCTTGACAAGTTTAAAAAATTCTTGGCATTGGCTGAAAATCAAACAGATAAGACACTTAATTGTCTTTGCTCTGACAATGGTGGGGAATATGTGTCAGCCTTTCAGACATTTTGTGACAGCAAAGGGATAAAGAGGGAGCTCACTGCCTCTCATAATCCACCCCAAAATGGAGTTGCAGAGCCGATGAATCGGACCATATAGGATAAGGTCCGTACAATGCTGTCTCATGCTGCATTACCCCATGGTTTTTGGACAGAGGCTATTATGACAGTCATTCACTTGATTAATCAGTCACCAAAGAGGTCTTTGGATGGGGAGTTCCCCAAGAAGCGTGGTCGGGCAAGCCACCTTCATATGCTCATCTAAAAGTGTTTGGTTGCGAGGCTTTTGTGCACATTCATAAAGAAAAACGCAGCAAACTTAAGTCAAAGTCCTATAAATGCATTTTCCTAGGATATGGTGACGAGGGTGAAATGGGGTATAAATTGTGGGATCCCGAGAAAAGGAAAATAGTACACAGAAATGACGTTATCTTCCGGGAAGATCACATGCACAAACAACCCGAAAAGACTGAGGAGGTCCGTAGGGTTGTATTCCGAGAAGAAATACCTTTTGGATAGTAAAATGTGCCCGTTGTATAGCAGCAAATACCTGCTGTAAATGAACCTGTAAATGCAGGAAATGATGTTGGAAATGATCAGCCAGCTATTGCCCATGAAAATGAGCCATTACATGTGTAGGAACAGCCAGGACAGCAAGCTGTTAATGCTGATTTGCAGGCTGAAATGCCAGGACAGCATGCTGAAAATGGAAATTTGCAGGAACAACCAGCAAACAATTACCATTGGGTTAGGAGATCGTCTACGGCCACTAGACAACCTGACAGATTTGTTCCTGGTGCAATTAATGTGACTGAGTATGTCATGTTGACAGACTTTGGTGAACCGTCTTGCTTCAAGGAAGCAATGGACAGACAAGACAGCAAGAAATGGTATAAAGCAATGCTGTCAGAGATGGAATCTCTTGAAAAAAATGGCACTTGGAACTTGGTGCAGTTGCCTAAAGGGCAGAAAACCCTTCCATGTGAATGGGTTTACAAAATGAAGGTCACTTCTGATTCCTCACCAAAGTACAAAGCAAGATTGGTTGTAAAGGGGTACAAGCAGGAGCATGGAATTGACTTTGATAAGATTTTCTCTCCTGTAGTCAAGATGACTACATTGAGAACCATTTTGGACTTGGTTGCAGTTGAGGATATGGAGCTCATACAGATGGATGTAAAGACTGCGTTTTTACATGGTGATTTGCATGAAGACATACATATGCAACAGCCTGAAGGGTTTGTTGAACAAGGGAAGGAAAAAATGGTATGTAAACTCAAAAGGAGTTTATATGGGCCGAAACAAGCACCAAGAGAATGGTATCATAAGTTTGATACATTCATGCAGTCCCAAGGCTTTCATAGAAGTCAAGTGAATCACTGCTTGTACACCAAGAAGGCAGCAGATGACAGCCTGATTATCTTGGTTTTGTATATTGATGACATGCTGATTGCTGGCAGGGATACTCATACCTTGGATTCATTGAAGCAAAGTCTTCATGGCACCTTTGTCATGAAGGATCTGGGTGCTGCAAATCACATTCTTGGCATGCGAATACTCAGAGATAGATCTACAGGTTTACTCTATCTATCTCATCAGGAGTATATCTCCAAAGTTTTGCAACGTTTCAATATGGAGGGGGGGGAAACAATTGGGGTTCCATTGCCTCCATATGTGAAACTCAGTGCAGAGGACACCCCTACATCTGATGATGAGAAGGCTGAAGTGGCCAAGATACCATATGCTTCAGCTGTTGGCAGTTTGATGTATGCTATGGTTGCTACACGTCCTGACATTGCTTTTACAGTGAGAGTGGTTAGCAGATACATGGCAACCCCTGGCAAGAAGCATTGGAATGCAGTGAAAGGTATTATGAGATACCTCAAAGGCACAAAGGAGTTGGGCATCTGCTTTGGAAAGCAGAAGGCATCTGTTGTTGGCTTTACGGATGCAAACTATGCTAGTCATGCGGACTGTAGGAAGTCCACTTCTGGGTATGTGTTTCCTTTCACAGGAGGAGCGGTCTCTTGGATCTCCAGGCTACAAAAGTGTGTTGCATGTCTACTACAGAGACAGAGTATGTAGCTGCCACTGAGGCATACAAGGAGGCTTTATGGCTTTCACGTCTGGTGGGAGAGCTTGGCATCACATAGTTATCTGTTCTCCATTGTGATAGTCAGAGTGCTATCATGCTAGCACGGAATCCTGTCTTTCATGCAAAGACAGCACATACAGGTGAAATATCACTTCATTAGAGATGTACTTGACAGCAAGAGCATTGAGCTTGACAAAGTGCATACAGATGATAATCCTGCAGACCTTCTCATGAAGGGTCTTCCAACAGAACGGTTTGCTCATTGCTGGCAGATGATGGGAGTTGGATAGATATATTTATTTCAGCTTTGTACATACTTAGACTTAGCTGATTCTTTTCTCCTCTTAAGGCACATTGCCTTTAGGTGGGAGGTTGTTGGAAATAAAGAGCCATTGTGCCTTTTATATGTGCACAGGTGTAAACAAACCCTTAGTACATTGTACTTTCATACATATATCTATCTAAAACCTAAAGTGGTACTCATCCTTGTACAGAAAAACGTGTTCACTCTCTACTCTGCTTACTTGCACTCTCTTTATCTCTCTTTCAGAGTGTAAGGTCTGTCTACCTCTATCTCCATGCCTCACCGGTCCCTACAGTAAATTTACTTTAACCCCAGTTGCACCTCACATGCGCAACATTTACTTAATCATGTGATAAAAAATTAATCCACATGTTAAGTGAGATTTCAAAAATACATGTTCTCGTGACAACCCTTCCCCTTGAAATCTTTGCAATCGTCCTCGATTGCACAGCCAAATACATCAAAAGCAAAGTACTACATTGAAATTTCCATAGGGCATCATAGTCAACACAACATTGCGCACTGATATTCAACCATTTCTATGCCCAAAATATACTGAAAATTACCAGCCAACGTAGCATAGCATAAGACACACAAAGATTTTCAAAAACATTGCTAGATTATCATATGACATATCCATTTCTCATGAGCTCAACTCATCTGGCAAAACCAAACCATAGTATAGTAAAAACCAAGCATAAACCATGGCTAAAACATCAATGGGATCATAGCATATGATGTCCATGGAACTAGATGTAAACCATTGAAAACTGAGCATAATCTGATCATAAACCAATCACCTACTGATCTAAGAACTGATCACAAACTGCTGCAAATGTCACCTCAAATTGATCACAAACTCATTGCAAAAGCTAACCAGCAATCAGTGCAAAAATTGATGCACGACTGATCCAAAAAGCGACCATAAATGGTTCTCAAGCTTATCAAAAATTGAGATTGATCAAAAATTGAGATTGTTCAAAAATTTTGTCTCAAAATTCAAGCAAAATTCATGCTAAATTGATCATAAGCTCATACAAAAGTATAGTTCCAGTCCTTGGGTAAAACTTATACTCATCTGCATACATCTCACAGTGACTAGTACACTAAGTAGTGACCTCATGGCAAATATACTGTCAACGAAGTACCTTGGATGCATGTTGAATACATCTCATTGTGACTAGTACACTAAGTAGTGACCTCATGGCAAATATACTGTTACGCAGTACCTTGGATGCATGCTGAATACATCCGAGATCCACTACATACGAGAGTTGTCCATAACTAGAGAAGTGAAAGTGCTGCCTCCCCCTTGGTATCAGGCAATGCTCCGAACCCTTGCTCTGCTGAACCTAACGAAGCCCAAACTAAAGTCGGCTCTAACTGAAAGGCATCTAGGTAAAGCTGCAACAACTGAGGATGGTCTGCCAAGTTATCCTCTTCCATCCATATGGCATCCATTGGTGAATACTTCTGAAATTTCACCAAATATCTCCTGGAAACTTTACCTTTGACCTTTCTTTCCTTATGTGTCAAAATCTGCTCAAGCACCAAAATCTCATCTAGCTCCTCAACCTCAGGCTGAATTTCAGCAAACATATCCTCTGGCACATCATCATGAAAAGGCCTCAACAAACTCACATGAAAGACATTGTGTATCCGCCAATGTGGAGGTAATTTCAGCCAATATGCCACATCCCTGATCTTCTCCAACACTTGAAAGGGCCCATAGTATCTCATACTCAACTTCGAATACAATCTATCTCTTCCTTTCATCTTTTTCAACCTTGCCTTTTCAAATCTCAGCAATACATAATCACCCTCTACAAACTGCAAAGCACGTTTGTGGCGATCAACTACCCTCTTTTGCTTTTCTTGCAATTTTTTATCTTTGCATAGGCTACATCCAAGTTTTCCATATAACGATCAGCCTCAAAGATCTTATCCTTAGTTTGCGGAATAGGTGGTACCTTCTTGCCACCCTCAATCACCTCAAATGGAGCTTTGCCCGTAAAACTATGCACTGTATTGTTGTAAGCAAACTCAACCAAGGGCAAATATTGCTTCCGTTGTGTCTTGTAGTCTGAAACATAGCACCTCAAAAGATCTAACACTATGGAATTTACTTTCTCATACTGACCATCTGTCTACAGATAGAAGCATGATAAGAATTTCAATGTGGTACCCATATTCTCAAACAAGCCCTTCCAAAATAAACTGGTCATCCAGGGGTCTCAATCACTAATGATCGACTCTGGCATACCATGATACTTAAAGATATGCTGTAAAAACGATCGTGCCATATAATCAACCTTTATTTTCTTCCTCACCGAAATGAAATGGGCTTGTTTGCTAGACATGCAAATGATAGTCCATATCCCATCATTCCTTGTAGGTATCTTAAGAAGCTCAAAAATAAAGTACATTGCAATGCTCTGCAAAGGCCGATCTGGAATAGGCAAGGGCTACAATAAACCCGGCAACTTTTGCCTATCGTGCTTTACCTTCTAGCATATGATGCATGTCTTAACAAACTATTCTACATCATGCCTCAAAGCTAGCCAATAAAAGAAATGCTCCACTGCCTTGACCGTGGCATCAATACCTCTGGGTCCTGCATACGGAGGAACATGACTTTCAGTGGTAACTCTAGGCCTTAACTGCTTTGTGACACAGTCGTCCATGCATCATCAGAAATCCATCTCTTAGCACAAAGTGTTCATGCCTTTGGCCATTGCAAAGCTAATCATAAACATTAGCAACGTCCGAATCAACAACATATTGCTCTTTCATGGCATTCAACTCAATGTGATAAACCATGCTCATAGCTGAAATTTGTGGCTTACATGACAGTGCATCAGCCACAATATTATTTTTACCATCAATATATACAATCTAAAAATGAAACATAGAGAGAAAATTTGCCCATCTCATATGCTTCTCTGACAACTTTGTCTGCTTTAGAAAGTACCTCAAAGTTTGATGGTCTGCCTGCACTATAAAATCAGCCCCCAACAAATAATGTTTCTACGTAGACAGTGCATGAATTACAACCAAGAGCTCTTTCTCATAGACCTGCAAATTCTTTTCTGCACCATGGAGAATTTGGTTCTCATAAGCCACAACTTGATCGTCCTGCATAAGAACAACCCCAATGTTGTTACCGCATACATTACAATGAACTATGAATGACTTTCTTAGATCGAGCAACACAAGCACAAGATTTGAAGCCTTCTTTTCCTTCAACTTTTCAAATGCTGAAATTTCCATTGTTGTCCATCTAAATGGCACATTCTTCTTCAGCAAGGCATGCAATGGAGATGCAATTTCAGTAAACCCGCGTATATACTTCCTGTAGTAAGAACATAAACCCAAGAAGCTGCGAATCTCATGCGCATTCCTCAAAGGTGGCCATGATCATATTGCTTCAACCTTTGCAAGGTCCATGTAAATACCATCAACCGATACAATATGCCTCAAAAAGTGGATTTCATGCAAAAACAATTCACTTTTCTTGTCATTGATAACCAGCCTATGGTCACGCAGTTCATTGAACACAATATCCAAGTATCTTCTATGCTCTGTCTCATTCTTTGAATAGACAATCATGTCATCAAAGAAAGTTCCCACAAATCCTCTATGTGGCCTGAAGATACGATCCATCATCCGATTAAAAGTGGCAAGAGCATTTATAAGTCCAAAAGGCATAACAAGAAACTCATACAATCCAAAAGATGTCCTAAAAGCTGTCTTAGACACATCTTCTGGTCTAATGCGTATCTGATGATACCTACTTTTCAAATCTATACGGCTAAATATGGTTACCCCTTGCAATCTATCCATGACATCATCAATCCAAGGAATCCGAAAGCGATTCTTTATTGTGATCTTCTTCAAAGCACGATAATCAATGCACATACGCCATGAACCATCCTTTTTCTACACCAAAAGCAAAGGAGATGAGCTGGGCTGAATCGACTCTTTTTCTCACAGCTCATTTACCTGACTCATAATCTCCTCTTGTTGGGCTGCACTGACTCTATAGGGTGGCTTATTAGGTGGGCTACTTCTAGGGATAAGATCTATGCCATGATCTTCCGGCCTTTCAGGCGGTAGCTGCCCCGAAAGTGACTGAGAGAAGCAATCAGCATACATTTTTATAATTGGCATGCGATTCTTCTCTAACTTAGACATGTTCCCAACATTCTCACTATCATCTTTATCCTTAGTAAAAACCAAGTACGCTGAAAGATGATTTTTCATTACTTTAGAAATGGCGCTGCAGATACATCAGGGACAAATTCACCTTTCAACTTTACATCAAGTGTGAGTCCCTTTCCCTTATGCTGAATAGCGATCTTTTTTGCACGAGAATCAATCACTGCATCCATATGGTGACACCACGGCATACCAAGCAATACATCACAACCCTCAAGTGGAGCAGTGAAGAACTCTTCACTGTCCACATATCCTTGTATGTGCAACCGAAGCTTTCCAATGAGCAGTGTGACAAGCTCCGCATGGCCTTTACATGCCATTCCAACTTCCCCCATGGATCCCATCTCATTCTCTTTGATGCCTAGACGGACGACCATGTCAACAGAGATGAAGTTGGCTCGTGCACCATTATCAAAGAAAATCAATGCATGTTGATTCCTAATTTTGCCCCATACTCTGCACAACTCAATAGCATCATCATTGGGCTGATCACTAACAACATTGAGCACCAATCCCACTGATGTTTAAGGCTTCTTTCCTTTAGAATCTCCCTGATTTTCTGATTTTCCAGCTTGCTGCCTATTAGGACAGTCCCTTGCAATGCGACCCTCCTATTCACAAACAAAACATTTATTTGCAGCCAACTCAATAGCATCATCATTGGGCTGATCACTAACAACATCAGGCACCAATCCCACTGATGTTTTAGGCTTCTTTCCTTTAGAATCTCCCTGATTTTCTGATTTTCCAGCTTGCTGCCTATTGGGACAGTCCCTTGCAATGTGACCCTCCTATTCACAAACAAAACATTTATTTGCAGCCATCAATTCCCTATGTTGTGCCAATGTTTTCAAACCCTTTCTTTGTTGTTTTGGCCTCTTTTCAAGCTGATATTCAGATCCGCCCCTTTTCTCAGCCTTAAACAACTTTTTATTCGGCTTCTCCCCACTCTCTAGGAAGCCCGAATCCTTCCCACGCAGCAAAGCATTGGCTGTAGCAGCAATCTCTATAAGTTGAGACATGCTAGACACGGTGGATTTAATGCAAAAATCCTTGATTCCTTTGGGCAACCCACAAACATATTTTTCCACTTGCTCATGAAGGAATACAGGGTGATAAGAAGTAATAGGAAGCAATGCATCCCAAAACTTCTTATTATATTGCTCCAAATTCTTACATTCCTTAGCATCCAGTTTATTCCAAGCTGTCATGATGTGCACCTCAAAGGTACTTGTCAATCAATTCTATGCAAACATTTGCTTGAATTGTACCCACATTGACGGTGCTCTACCTTGCATCAAAAGAGTGGAGCACCACTGTAATGCATTCCATTTCAAGAAAGTGATTGCCTTTCGAATCTTTGAGGACTCCGTGAGGTTCCCCCCTGAATAGGCTACATCAAACTGTTGAATAAAAGTCACAGCTTTCAGCCTATCTTGTACACTGCTGAAGGACTGAAACTTCAATCCTTTTCCACCCTCATCATAGTCTTTTGCTGCCCCTTTGGGTGTCAAGTTGTCATACACTAGCTACTGCAAAAAGGGTGCATTTGCTGAATTTACATCAAAACCAATGCCAAACGGAGCATTTGCATGACCAACATTCATTCCTTGAGCCCCATAAGCATTCGGAGGTGCAAATGCAGTACCAAACATGCTACTTTGCGCCCCATGCATCAAGCCAATGCTGCCATACATAGGGTTTTGCATATTTCCAATCATACCTGAATACATTGGGCCTTGCACTCCATGCATTGGTTGCTGCATACCATAGGGATTTGTGCCATACATTTCCGTATGCGGTTCTTGTCCAACCATAGCATGAAAAATCATGCTTCCACCAAAATATCTTGACTGCCCCATCATAGCATGCACACCTGGCTGTCCGAAATCCATTGGATTGGCACTTCCGTGATGGCCTTGCATTTGCATTTCTTGCCCCGTAGGTACCAACTATTTTATTTCATTAGCATCTTTGGAGCTTCAAATGAAGGGTTTAGCATTATCTTCGATGCATCCTGCTGTCCCGAAGGTGTAACGGATGTCTTCTTCTTCTTGCCTTTGCTGTCCTTCTTTGAAGCATTCAAAAATCGGGTAAAGCAAAGAGATTTGCTGCTGTCCTCGTCCAATGCTTGAACTGGTCATACTAAGAGGCATCATCACTCCTTGAGTCCATCTCACTATACGAAGACATATTGCTGTAATTTCTCAGCTGAGAGTAAAAATCAGCACTAACACAAAACTTTGGCTTGCAATCAAGTGCCTTGTGCCCACCAAATCAAGGGATTGAGTGGTATCCCGGCAATGGAACCATAAAACCAGTCTTCCTCCTCGGATAGGGTGATAAATCCCCGATTACAACTTAATTACAGCAGCAAACAATAAATGCAAATCTGAAAATACAAATTTACCTACTGATCTTGGACAATGCACACCCAATTGGCCCCAAAATTGGAGCCCCTTTCGATATTTCTTTAGCTTTATTGAAGAAAAAGTTGACTTACAATGGGATTCTCCCAATCCCTTTCGGTATTTCAACTCCCCTTGCTATCCAAAGTGGCCAGCAAGTCTTCAATCTATTTTGCCCCTTGATTTGAGCACTCAATTGGCCTTCACTCACTTCATAGACAATGGAAATAGCCCAAATTCAAATGGCTGGCTAGTCCTCCACCTGAATTCAACTGAAATTCACCTTCAACCTTGTTGAATCCAAGTCTTGGAGCTTCCAATTTCTGGCACACTTCCCAAGGCTGCTGCTAAACCCTAATTTTTGCTGTAAATTAGGGTTTACAACAAATAAATTTGCAATTTCTCAGCCTCCAAGGGTCCAAATGCTGAGATCTTCAGAGCAAGGCTGTGAAATGGCTGGGAGATGAGAGGAAAAGCTGTAGAGAGAGTAAATTCAGAGTTTTGTCACGAAGAATGACTGAAATCAGTCAAGCGCAACTGCTGCCTTGCCTCAACAGCCTGTAGATGCTGTCTCCTACTATTAATTGGTCTTCTTTTGCCTCTGGCTGCCTCAAAAGGTCCTCCAATGGCTGCAAATCAAACCAACAACCTCCCCTCTCTCTCTCTTGCAAGCTGAATTTATAAAAATGCCTCTCCAGCCTCTAAAGATGTTTTTCAAACTTGCATGGGCATTTTTCACAAGTGGCAGCCTTCCCAAATGGTTTTTCCAACATTTTTCATAATTAAATATTAATTTTTAATCTTCAAATACTGAAAAATAATCTAATAATTATTTCGGTGCCTTGAAAAATAATCTGACTAGCGCAACTTCTGTCTTTGACATCCTGTGATTTCTTCGGGTCCCAAGCTCGTAAATTTACTTTAACCCCAATTGCACCTCACATGTGTATCATTTACTTAATCATGTGATTAAAAATTAATCCACATGTTAAGTGAGGTTTCAAAAATACATCTCCTCATGACAAGAGGGGACGATTACCTTGATCTTTCAAAGTGAGAATGATGCTTTGAATGTCAATCTTCATGTCACTCTTCATAATGGTCTAACTGATAGGACCGCCTATCTAAGAAAGACTAAGCAATTTCTCATTTAAGACAATGCAAATTTTCTTCTCCATTCCATTTTTTCATTGCAATCTTTCTAATCCCTTCTCTGTCTGTGTTTGTATTCTTCTTTCATTGCGCACTCCAACACTTCATTCTTCAATCCAAGCCCTTTAGTCAACTACAAGGAAATGAAGTATTCATTCACCCCAAGGTCGATCAAAAATAGTGCTTGCTTACCTTGCAATTGTCCCCAAGCTTTTAATAGTTTGCGTACCACTAATGTGTGTCTTGTATTTACACCTATATCATTAATAGCATCGATTGTCACTAGTAACTTCAACATGTTATCAAAGACCTTGCTTTATTTAAACATTGCTTCACTGTGGCCTATTTGTCCACATTTAAAACACGTTGATTCTTTCATGAAGCACACTAGAGCAAAATTAAAAAGCATTTGGAGGCACATAGGGCTTTATCTTCTTTTGATTTGATGATTGTTTGTGTTGTTTTTTTTGCTACTACTTTGAGAGCTGAATACTCCTCACGATCAGCCACTCTTCTTATCATTCTTTTAGAGTGATTTGCGGCGGCCATTGTGCTCCATTTCACATATCTCAACAAGGTCAACAAGTTCTCTCAAACTAAAACAATGATAATGATTAAGACTAGTACGAAATTTGAAATGTAAACCTCCTTGGAACTTCCTAAGCTCTTCAGAACTATTGATTTTCTTGAAATATAAGACCTTCAAAGTAGCTCCCAAAACCTCTTTGTATAGTCATCAAATGACTCGTTTTTCCTTTGCCAAAGCCGATTCCATTCCATTTTTACCTCTCTTTTAAAATGAATAGGAAGAAATTGGTCTTGTATCATGCGAACATAAGACCTCCACAATTTTAGAGCAACATAATCATATTCCAACCCCGTTCACCAAGTGTGGACTAGGCCAAATACAAAGCTACAAACTTAATCTTTCCTTTTTCTTTATACTTGACATGGCCATACATTCAACTTCAAGTATTCATTCTTTCAAGTTTCTATTTTCAATTAAGCTTTGAAAATAAGCAAGTATTATAATTGTGAACATACTACATCATTAAGAGCGTTTACATCATCCTTGTAAAAGGTTGGCAAGAGACATAGCTATATCCACTCCATTCTCGTTCCAATGTCAAGGACACTTCAAGATAGTCTTTCATTGCTGCACCCATTCCCATTTGTACACCCTCCCGTCCTAGAGTTCTACCCAATCACCCACCATCTCTTCTCATGGTTCTCTCATACCCCCCCAATCTCTTTTAGAGGGAAACAATCTTGGAGATGCGACTGTGGACTCCTTGGCCCTCCTTGTTTCAAAGAGAGAGTTCCAAGATTGTGAGGAGCTTCTTTAAGGATTGCAATCTTCTATAGGTCTTTCTTTCATGATGTTGCCTCTTTTCTTTATCATTGAGCCACCATTCCCTACCACTTGCATGCCCATCCCGTGGCCCTTGGTCCCTATTGCTCTTTTTTGCTAGGTTATAGCACCTTTGATAGCTCCTTGCTTTCTTCTCCTACTTACGTCAAAGACTTGGCTCACCCAATCCCAATTGGATATCACTAAAGTGATCCATTCAAGGTCTCTTCACTTCTATTGGCTTATGATCGTCTCCTATTGGATCATGCTCTCATCTGGAGAGGGAGATCTTACCCGTTGGCTGGAATTCTTCATCAATGGACTTCATTAGCAATGGTACTCCTCGTACCACCCTCGAATCTATTTGATCTCCTTTGACCTTCAGCCACATCCAAGATCTAAGAGGGGATATTAGCAATCATGTGTCTCATACATAGTCATCTCCTACTTGTGAGCCTCAGTTTGAGTTATGCAAGGATATTAGCAGCTCAAAACAATGTATTTATCCACCAATTTATATGTCCCGAACATTTTAGGTGGAGATTCATCCCTACATTTGTCACCTAGCCGCCTATTTTCCTCATTTTTAGGCAGGCAATTATTATCAAACAGGATGCATTTCATTGAGCACATGCAACATTTTCTATGCATTAAATTTCACTTTTTTGTGCACTTTTGCTTGTATGCAAACCAACCAAATTCAGCATTTGCACCTATTTATAGATTGTTAAATACCCCATTGTCAATCATACACTCCATTCTTCAGTTTATGCCAACCCTCCTTATCATCTTCATCTCCTACCTCCATCTAGCACCTACACCAATGCTCTGAGCTATGTGTTGGGGCTGACAAAGACCAGCCTTGTATCATTCAAATTTCTATCACTTTATTCCTTCAATTCAATATGTTCCTTTTTGTCTCCTTCTCTCCCACTCCATGTTCATTGTTTCTTTCCACTGCCCACTCTCATAATATCATCCTTACACCTCACCTTTTGTATCACTATTTGCTCCTTGGTGTCAGAAGTGGAGCAGCGGTGGAAGCATAAACATGTGCTGAAATAAACTGTTGAAACACAAGACAAAAAGAGAAAAGAAAAGAACACGATACAGATGAGAACTCAGATGTATGCACGGGAAATGGAATCCATATATCTGAACACGAGACAGTCGCATACAACAGTGAGTCACTGGCTGCGTGGGCACTGGCACTGGCACTGGCTCCTCTCTCCACAGAGTCTGCATATGGTGAAGATGATGATGATACTGACTGAGGAGGAGCACTGAGTATAAATAGGCTGAAAAAGTGGGGAGTAATAATGCTGGTCGGACAGCATTAATGCTGGCCGACTGGTGCATAAAAATGCCCCAATGGCATAAAATGCCACACCAGAAAAAACCTAAAATACCGAATAAAAATGCCCAGCCTAGATCAAGCTCAGACTCACACATGAGCTGACAAATACTCTGCTAACATTTGGTAATTAGTGTTCTCCCTCTTTTTGAATTCACAATGCCTTGACAGTGAAACTCAATATGAACAAATCATAGTTACCAAGAAACCTGTTTCATAAGGTTAGGAAACTCATTTCATATCTAGGCATTTCATAAACTGATGAAACACCTATTTTAAACTTTAATAAATGGCATGCCCTAAATGTCTTGGGACTTTTGTAATCATCATTTATCATGGATTTACTTAACACATTGACATGGATATTGGCATTGATTTGCCACAATTTTGTTTTGAGTTGTTATCCATAATGATTACATATATTGATGGCTCTTTTTACAACTAAAGTTGCTGTTGGGCATAGATAGTGGATCATGATGCATGCAAATATTGATGTTCTGTTGAACGTCCATTTGCATTTGTGACAAACCACCCATGGGTCCGTCTTGGGGTAGGCTCATGGGATTCAAAGGGCTCATTCGTTACACCATTGTATAGAATAATGAATAATCTCAATTTGTGTTTTCTATATCGCATGAGTTATATAGTATATGTATATAAAACTTTCTTACTTTTTTATATCTCGAATGAAAATTGTTTCTAACATTTTGCAAAACTCGTATGAAACCTATGGAACCAATTACATACCTCCCGTTTCAAAAACCCTTGGCAACTATGGAACAAATGAAGTGTGTTTCATCTAGATCAACCCTAACTTGGTGATAGCTGGATTTAAGGCCACAACTTTGCTGTAGCTCACTGCTTTCGATGGTGTGGAAAGGGAGGTTTCAATGCAAGGGAGAAGGAATTTGTGCTTGATGATTAGCATGCACTGATTTGTTCGAGAATACCAAAAAGGCATACCCCATAACTTTCTTCAAAACTATCTCCAAGTCCTTGCACCTCATGGGTTAGAAGCTTCGCAAGTGAGCTGAGAGGGAAGGAAAAGTTCAATCGGATGGTCAAAGTATTGGGCTCAAGCCTTACGTGTGGAGGCATGTATCAGACTGAAACTCTAAATTAACCAAATTGTGTAAGGGACATTGAATGAATGAGGTAAAATATTTGTCAAATGTCTCCCTACATTATCCATAAAAGTCCCAGACAAGAGTAGAAACGGATCCGAGATTGCCTTTTTTGCGTATGTTTATTCGCAAATCGGATTCTTTAGCTAACTAAAACTAGAAAAATAGAGTATGCAATTGAATATTTTGCACATGCACCAGGCGTTTTACTTAAGCTGGGACCTCACCTCTGAGAAGGAAGTTTATCCATACGCATACCACCCCGAATGATTCAAAAGGCACATGACGGGAGGGGTCTCTTCTACAAGTACAACTTCTTTATGTTATTCTAGCAAAAATGGGAGAAATTCATAAGGCAGAATCTATGCATCTGTTTCTATTTGATATTATTTCAGCAAGGACAGAATCAGACATTCCTACGGAGGGGTGGGAGATCAGGGGTAGGCCACGAAGGTTTTGTTGACCTTAAAGACAGTCTCAGAAACTGAGAACGAGAGATGTTAGACGCCCAGACTTCAGGTTTCCTCTCTTTCGTCCCTGTAAGAGCAGCCTCTGTTGTTCTTTTCTTCATTTTTCAGTTTTAACATACCAACTGTTCTGTTCAGACTTATTTTGTTTTCTGAAACGGTGCACACATACCTGCACCTAGCTTGAGCTCTGAGGCATCCTCTTCTTCCAGAGAGGCAGCCATGGATGTTGATGAAGATGCCCTTCTCTACGCAGAACGTTAGGACGCCAGCAACATGCGGGACGCCGGTGGAGTTCAACTGATACTGAAAAGTGGAATTTCAAGTCTATGAGTCAAATGAATTGCGAAAATTCAATCAAAGTTTTACCAACTAGGTTGACACGTGCAATTAAGGGTGATAACATCTTTACTATTAGTTAAGGGGAGGTGGGGGCAGATGCCACGTGGCAGCCCCAACCTCCCCACAGAGAAATGCGGGAGCGGGTGCCACCCGCTCTCGCTGCGAAAATCACGCCCGCCCCGGCGCGAAGCGCTCGGGCGAGTCTAGGCGCGGAGCGCTTAGTTTTCCCTTATCCCGATGATCCAAGACTCCAACTTAAACAAATCAAATATCAAATCCTACCAAAAATGTGCTCTACTCATGGCATATGTATGAGTATAAGCAAATACATGACTAAATCAACATCCTTTAGCCTTCAAGACTGTCACTTCTCTAAAAATGATGGTGGCAAAACACATCTCTAACTATGGCCTATTTATGTGGTATACAGTAGCCCATTTGACTAAGAATGTACTGCTTCTTTTATAGCCTTCTACCAAGCCTTCAAATGGATGCTTTCATTGACCACTTTAAACTGCTATAAATTCTCAAATAGAAGGTGCCAAGTTCCAACAATCTGGGTCTTTCAACTGAGGCCAACAAGGAATGTGCCTTCATTTGTTGCTCACATGTCTCACGATTAAAATTTCTTATATGATGGCATGGACAATCTCTTACGCACCTCAATTAAAGGAGAGTATGGGCTACCTTTTATGAATGATGTCAAAAAAATATTGTTGTTCATAAGCCTACTCTAACCCCTTCAAACTGATGCTATCTCCCAATATTTCAATTTATTGAAACACTCAAAAGATGGTGCAGTGTCATGATTTCATGGTAATCAAATTTCAGGCCTACCAAGACTATATCCTCTTCTACTATCCATTAGTAGCCCAACATCCTATCTTTCTATCTTCACCCCTACCAAACACATCCTTGATATTCTATAAGGAGCTTACACCTATCTTGAGTTGATTTAGTTGAAGTTGCTTTTATTTCATGGTGTTGTTGCCATCCTTGCTTGACTACACCACAATTGTATGTAGTCTATAGACTAATAGCACTTGCAATAAACCGTGAAAGCAAATTGTTAGCATCCAACACGTTGAATCATGCATGCATATTTTTCCACCATATTGAAGCATGAGCTACAATGACTTCATCTAGCACAAGACTGCACGCCATAGTTTACCACCACGAGGCAAACTATGATCGACAGTTACATGTGTGATGGAATCATGTAGTTTGTAGTGTCTAAAGGCTCCCAACAATGGTTATTCTTACTCCCATTCCTCAATTGTCAAACAAAACAAGTAGAATGTTTGATGGCATTGTGAGAGACCATCCCTTGCAATGAGGTGAACCATAACTGTACGTCATTTTGACTTAAATTTGGCTTGATTACACCACAATTGTATGTAGTCTATAGACTAATAGCACTTACAATAAACCTGAAAGTAAATTGTTAGTATCCAACACATTGAATCATGCATGCATATTTTTCCACCATATTGAAGCATGAGCTACAATGACTTCATCTAGCACAAGACTGCACGCCATAGTTTACCACCATGAGGCAAACTATGATCGAAGTTACATGGTGATGGAATCATGTAGTTTGTAGTGTCTAAAGGCTCCCAACAATGGTTATTCTTGCTCTCATTCCTCAATTGTCAAACAAAACAAGTAGAATGTTTGATGGCATTGTGAGAGACCATCCCTTGCAATGAGGTGAACCATAACTGTACGTCATTTTGACTTAAATTTGGCTAGTATCGAAACAATACAAAGCTATTCCACAAGGTAGTATTCAAAGACTCTTTTGAATGTTGATATGTCTATTTATAAATTCATTCCTCCATCACTACAAGGATTTGAGCTAGTAGCGACGCCGATTAGCAACGGAGGATAGCGGCGTTGCTATCGGCGTTGCTATTTGCGACGCTCCACAGGGGAAAAAAGCGGCTGAAACCGAGCGTGGTTTTCATTTCGCGTTTGCGGCTTGTATGTTTTGAGAGCGAGAGCGAGGGAGAGAGCGACCGTCGTGAGAGAAGAAGAGGAAGAAGACCCCCTGCCGCCGCCGCCGCCGTTGTTCGCGAAGAAGAGGAGGAGCCTTCATCGCAAAGAGGAGCCGCCCCACGCTCGCCATATCTCATCGGTGAGTCTCCCTCTCTCTTTCTTTTGCTTGTTTAAGGTTTAAATCACTTTCTCTTTTGCTTGTTTAGGAGAGGAAATGAGAGAGAAAGAGAGGGAGAGGAAGAGAAAGAGAAAGAGAAAGAGAGGGAGAGGGAGAGGGAGAGGGAGAGGGAGGGGGAGGAAATGAGAGAGGGAGAGAAAGAGAAAGAGAAAGAGAAAGAGAAAGAGAGGGAGAGGGAGGGAGAGTGCATTCTCTCTCTCCCTCTCCCTTTTGCTTGTTTAATGTTTGAATCACTTTCTTTTTTGCTTATTTAGGAGAGGAAATGAGAGAGAAAGAGAGAAAGAGAGGGAGAGGGAGAGAGAGGGAGAGAAAGAGAGGGAGAGGGAGGAGTATCCAACACGTTGAATCATGCATGCATATTTTTCCACCATATTGAAGCATGAGCTACAATGACTTCATCTAGCACAAGACTGCACGCCATAGTTTACCACCATGAGGCAAACTATGATCGAAGTTACATGTGTGATGGAATCATGTAGTTTGTAGTGTCTAAAGGCTCCCAACAATGGTTATTCTTGCTCCCATTCCTCAATTGTCAAACAAAACAAGTAGAATGTTTGATGGCATTGTGAGAGACCATCCCTTGCAATGAGGTGAACCATAACTGTACGTCATTTTGACTTAAATTTGGCTAGTATCGAAACAATACAAAGCTATTCCACAAGGTAGTATTCAAAGACTCTTTTGAATGTTGATATGTCTATTTATAAATTCATTCCTCCATCACTACAAGGATTTGAGCTAGTAGTGACGCCGATTAGCGACGGCGGATAGCGGCGTCGCTAATAGCGTCGCTATTTGCGACGCTCCACAGGGGAAAAAAGCGGCCGAAACCGAGTGCGGTTTTCATTTCGCATTTGCGGCTTGTGTGTTTTGAGAGCGAGAGCGAGGGAGAGAGCGACCGTCGTGAGAGAAGGAGAGGAAGAAGACCCCCTGCCGCCGCCGCCGCCGCCGCCGTTGTTCGCGAAGGAGAGGAGGAGCCTTCATCGCAAAGAGGAGCCGCCTCACGCTCGCCATATCTCATCGGTGAGTCTCCCTCTCTCTTTCTTTTGCTTGTTTAAGGTTTAAATCACTTTCTCTTTTGCTTGTTTAGGAGAGGAAATGAGAGAGAAAGAGAGGGAGAGAGAGGGAGAGGGAGAGAAAGAGAAAGAGAAAGAGAGGGAGAGGGAGAGGGAGGGGGAGGAAATGAGAGAGGGAGAGAAAGAGAAAGAGAAAGAGAGGGAGAGGGAGAGGGAGGGAGAGTGCATTCTCTCTCTCCCTCTCCCTTTTGCTTGTTTAATGTTTGAATCACTTTCTTTTTTGCTTGTTTAGGAGAGGAAATGAGAGAGAAAGAGAGGGAGAGGGAGAGAGAGGGAGAGGGAGGGGAAGGAAATGAGAGAGGGAGAGAAAGAGAAAGAGAGGGAGAGGGAGAGGAAGAGAAAGAGAGGGAGAGGGAGGGAGAGTGCATTCTCTCTCTCTCCCTCTCCCTTTTGCTTTTGGAGAGTGTTAAGATTTATTGTGAGAGGGAGAGAAAATACGAGAGAAAGAGAAAGAGAGGGAGGGAGAGGGAAAGGGAGAGAAAGAGAAAGATAACATATATTGGAATGATAGCATATCCATGATTATGGAAATGGTATCCACTTTACTTTTTTTATGGGTACCATTACATCGACTCCTTAAGAGGGCTAAAAATTAGTCATACCGTTTATAAAGTCTAATTAGGAGATTTAAGAAGCACGATAATAGACTTATCGATAATGGTATGCAATGTGCTTTGCCATGGGCCATGTACATTGGTGACTCTTTAAGATGGCTTAAAATTGGTCATGTCCTTCATAATGTCCAAGTAGGGGATCTAATTGTGATATGCATAATTCATTGTTTTTGTATTAACTTTATAGGCATAACAAATTAGAAATCATGCCAACTAGTCAACGGAAGGACTAAAAAAAATGATATCCTAGCTAATGGTCATTACGGTACTTCATCAAAATGAACCCAAAAGTATTGTTATAGAAGAAGAATCCCTTAAATTGAGTATAGGATATTTTCTCTCAGGTCTTATGACTATGAGTAGAATTGATTGAAATAAATTTTATTACTATAGTTGATAAATTTCATAGATGGCATTAATTTTAATACGCGATTCTAGGACAAAAAAACCACATTTCTAAGATGCTTTTTGTTGAGACTGATTTATTATTAGACTAAGAGATCCTCAATGATGCTCATAAATGGATTACTTATACTCAAAGCCCTCTAGTGCAGTTTTTTACAATAACGAATAATTATCTACCGGGACAAACAAATCCTTGAGCATGATACAGGACCGAGATATAACATCAATAAATCTCTCAACTACTATGTACAATGCAAGATTTATGGTCAACTTGCAACTTGACGTACATCTCCATAAAGCTATCCATTTAAGCCTCGTTTGCTGTAATCTAGATAAGATGGAAAACGAAGAAGGTCTTATTGTTCAAGATCGCGAGACGTATCTTAATCAGTGTGTCCCATGTCCTTGCTCTCAATGCAAGTTGGCAGTTAGACGAAAACGTCGATTGTCTATAGAACACGTACGACGATTTGGTGAGTTTCAATCTGAGATCATTGATCAGGCGATTGCGGATTTTCAGCAAATGGTAATTTGAAGTTAATATTAATCATGCATTGTACTCGCAAGCTAATTGAAAACCATACACAATAAGATTGGGTCTTGTTGGCAAATTTTCTCTCCAGGGGGGTGATGTCTCGACCCAAGGGAGAGTGCACCCTTTGCGGCCAATTAGAAGAGTTCGTGGATGTGCGATGGATGGATTACAGGAGCCAATCCACCACTCGCAAGGCCCATCTATACCGTCAATGCCAGAGGAAACAGACAACCTTCCCGACCTACCTACAATCTTGGAGCCTGAGATGGAGGCAATGATCGATGCATTGATTCCCATGGATGTCGAGACATCTGACCCGCTTAGAGAGGAAGCATCGATACCATTATATGATGGGTGCCGAGTATCTTAGTTGAAGACATTGCTTGCACTCTTAAGTGTGCAAGCAAAATACGGTTGGAGCGATACGAGTGTGATCGAGTTATTCAGGTACCTTGCACATAGGCTTCATTGATTTTTTTTTTGACAGTATTATTGCAAACATTTGTGTTTTTTCAAGGTGTTTTATGATTTTTTTCAGGTTATGGAAATATCATTTATTACCACCTGCAAATACCATGCCTGAGTCTCATGATGATGCACGACATGTTTTATGGAAGCTTGGCATGGACTACAATAACATCCATGCATGTATCAACGACTGCATATTGTTTCGAGATGAATACGAGACTATGGAGACATGTCCAAAGTGTGGTGCTCACAGGTATCGACAGGACTTGCAAGGGCAAACCATCCCTCAAAAAGTTCTCAGACACTTTTCGCTCATCCCCCGCATAAACCACATGTTTCGCATGTCCGGCATGGCAAGCTTAACAATGTGGCATGTGCAGAATAGGTCCACGGATGGAGTTCAACGAATATCAGTGGATTCGCGCGCATGGAGCCACATTGACTCTACCTTCCCAAGCTTTGCGCGAGAGCCAAGGAATCTTCGGCTCGGTCTCGCCATGGATGGTGTGAACCCATTCGGTCTGCGCTCGACTTCTTACAGTGTGTGGCCTATAGTGCTTGTCAACTACAACATCCCTCCGTGGCTTTCTACGAAGAAAGGACATTTCATCCTTAGCTTGCTCATCCCGGGACGCTATAAAGTAAAAAATATGGACGTGTATCTTCGTCCATTAGTCGATGAGCTTAAGATTTTGTGGGAGGAGGGGGTCACTGTGCAAGATATGAGCAGGCGCGATGGTCGGCGGTCAGCCAACATTTGAGCCATTCTCATATGGACGATGCATGACTTTCCGGGATTGGGAGAGTGCTCAGGTGAGCGGATCTCCGTTCTCGTTGGTAATATCTATATTTTATCTCATTCAATCAAGTATTCACTAGGTCGTGGCTCGCCTTATAGGTCTAGTTACCTCAGGTTATCATGCATGTTCATTGTGTGGGCCATAGTTAGACTCCCGAAGGTCATGAACCATGAAGAATATGGTATATCAAGGACACGCCGCTTTCTTGCCGGAGGATCATGAACTCAGGGAAGGTCTTCTTGGACGACCTCCAACACGTATGAACGCCGCAAGCTGGTACGAGCTGAAAATGGTAAACCCGGAATCACATCCAAATGGAATGCGACGGTTCTCAGTTTTCTACGAGTTGCCATATTGGACCCACTTACAGGTCAACCACTTGTTGGATCCCATGCATATATTTCAAGAATGTGGGCAGCTTGCTATGGGAACACATCACAGGAAAGAGAGACACTATAGGGTCATGAATGGATTTGAAGAAGGTAGGTAAGATGGAGGCGCTTTGGCCGCAGTCAAGTGCTAAAGGGGGAGTGCAGCTTCCTTGCGCTCCTTGGGTTTTATCCACCAAAGAAGAGCGCATTGTGAAGCAAGTAATCAAGTCTATCCGCACTCTGACGGGTATGATGCGTTCTCTCAGGTCCGCATTTTCTAAAGATGACCAATTGTCTGGGCTAAAATCCCATTATTGGCATAAGATATGTCAGGTTTGTGAACAGAATGGATTGTAATTAGCATGGGCATTTTGCAATTTGAAAAGTGGCCATTATTCATAATGCTTTCTCACTTGTGGCAGTTTGTCCTACCGATCGCAATTGCAGGATGCCTTACTCTAGAAATTCGCGGGGCCATGTACAAGTTGTCGACTTTGGTGCAATGGATCTCACAGAAAGAGATTAAGACGTTCTCTATTGAATCCGCAAGGCGGGGAGCAGTGGAGATGGTCTGTGTCTTTGAGAAATATCAGCCCACTAGCATACTCACGATACAAGTCCACCTTCTTGTGCATCTTGTGGACGAAGTGGAGATTGCTAGACCTGTCCATACGCGATGGATGTTCTTCCTAGAGCTCTTCATGAAAACCTTGAAAGGCTTTGTGCGACAACGAGCTCGGCCAGAAGGTAGCATGGCGGAAGGTTGGTTGGTGTCAGAGGTGTTGGAAATGGGATAGAAAAAAGAATGGATGCCTCAATAGAAGAGAAGGTGAATCGCTTTTGTATATTGCACCATGCCTCCGTGGAGACGTGGCTCGCCAAGTACCAGATTGCAAGGCAAGATCAAGAGGAAGCGCGAGCTGAATTCCAACGTAGTACACGTCATCGATCGATTCGATATCCCGAAGGCATGGAGGAGATGCCGCAGTTTATGTCAACATGATGGTTGCATGGAGCCTTGACCGCAGCATCCAGTGAAGGGACAGAGGTCTCAATGTAGGAGTGGGAGTTCTCGAGGGGATGTAGTCCAAAGGTGATGAGGGGTTTAGAATATGTCGTATCTAAATTTTATATGCAACATCTCATTTGAGTGTTTCAATGTACAGTACAAAATATATAGTGCAGTGTGGTCGCGCAGACGGCATTTTCACGTGGAGCGTATTGACAAAATGCGCTCCACAATGGATTGTGGTGTCATGGCAAGGTTTGAGCAAGAAAGCCGGCGACGAGCAACGGATCCAAACACGGTTGTGGATGAGATGGAGTATTTTAGGAACTTGCAAAGTATTATTACGGTGGATTACCGTAGCTTCTCCATGATACTATTCGATGTGTGCAGTGGTTCAAAGTGGTACTTGGAGGAGCTGGAGCAACAGTTCGACGAGGTCCATCTGGATTTTTTGAAATAGATTTCGAAAAGAAATGGATGGATTTGCACCGACACCTTTGTGTTATCGGCCCATTGTGAACAGGTGCATAGAGTCATTTGCTTGCTAATTGTAATACGACATGGTTTATGTCACAATGGTTTGAACTCGCTTTGTACGTGTTTGTGAACAGGTAATCTTGTATCCAAACCCCCGACAACCTCGATGGTGGTATGTTATGCCTTCAACTCCTCGAAGTGCGAGAGTATATGATCAAAGCGATATTCCGGGCATAGATGAAGACAATATGCAAATAGAGGGGTCAATATTACAAGGGGTGGAGGCCACCGCAAGCTTGGAGTCCGCATCGGCTAACAATGATGGAAATACAGGAGTCCAAGAATTTTTTGAGAACGAGGCAGACTCGTTCTTTTGTGGTGACATGTTTATCGACCTTCCAGTATATGCAGAGTTGTATCAGGAGATTAACATGGGACCATAGGATACTTCATTCTTGGAGAATTGTATTACTCAATTCGTTGTTTAGATCTTCCATAAAGGTACATAAGATATGCATTTTAAGAGGGATTTTTTTAAAAATGATTTATATTATTGTGCTTTGTATAGTTTAAATTGATTAGTCTAACACCATTTTTTATCTGTGCAGGTGATATTTTCAGGATGAGTCGAGGGATGAGCGATGAGGAGTTTCAGGACATGATGGCACGCATGTCTCCAGACCAGCTCATAAAATTCAGAGAGATGGCAGACCAGGAGTTGTCTCGTTCTTCGTCAAGGTGCTCTGCTAGATCTGCTTCAGCGCGATCAGATGCTTCAGCTTCGAGTAGACGATATCGACACTCACGACTTGGGCCAGAGGGAGGGACTACATCGGGATCAAGGGGATGCTGTTGTGGAGACACGGATGTGGTGTCTCCGTCTCGTCGTTCAGCTGGAGCTGCGTCACCTCCACGATTTGTCACACCTATGGGGACGTCTACTCCAGTTACTCTGGCTTTTGCGCAGTCGTCAGCAGGTGGCACCCCTTTGAGTGCCACTCCGAGAGAGGTTACCCCCGTCGGTACATCGAATGTAGAGGGGTCTCCTGGATATGCCCAGGAGCGTGGACGAAGATGGGAGAGGACCCATCTTAGGCAGACTCCTAGGGGTTATGGATATCTGGTTGATAGTAGGTCAGGAGCCATCATCATGAATGATGAGGGGAGGAGGGTAATGGCTCGCATGAGAGAGTTGTGCCAACAAGTTTTTCGGCACAATGTCCTGGATCATTGGAAGAACATATCGGAGGGGAGCAAGGACTACATAGTAGCATCCTTGCACGAGGAGTTTCCGGTGCCAACCGCAGTAGATAGATTCTCTACGGGCTGGATGATGGATTGCATGTGTGCATACATGTCACATAGATGATCCGACACACGCAAGGCAATCAAGAGTGGGGTTGCAAAGCCCGAGTGGTTAGATGCAGACGATTGACGCCGACTGAGGGAGGAGGCTACAGATTTGCCAGGACGTTGGAGTCAGCAGAGCGGGAGGCGGCAAGGGCACAACTCGAGGTCGAAGTGGTCCATCATCTTGGGAGTGGCGGCCACAGGACATATTTGGAGGACTTTGTAAGTTTCTCTTTTGTTTTGCTTGTTTGTTTTTTTGAAATATTCTTTGTACTGACAATCATGTTTCTAACAGTTAGCATTTTGTTTTCTTTGCAGCACTCCATTACAAATCTTGATCTGCAAGGCCTTGAGACTCGATATGCAGAGAGGCACGGTCTCAATGCATTGATCGACCGATTGTATAGATGCGGCGACCCTGTAAGTCACTCATCTTTCTTGTCCGTAGTTACCATGAGATATTTGAATGCATTATTGTATGGTGGATTGATGTGTTGTTTCTTTTTCTGCAGAATCCATTCGATGCTCCTTTGCGGCGGGACGAGCTTTCGGGGGATGAGGATTTGTAGCTCACCCTTGGATTCTTGGAGCTCACACACCTTTAGTTTTTAGTCGCCTGATCTGTGTAGACATTTTCTATGTATTAGTGATATCCTTTCATGATTGTACCAATTGCATTTTATGCGATCATGTATTTATTTCATGTATCAGTTTTATGATTTCAGTATACATTCTTTTTGTTTGCAAGCGCTTTGTATGCAGTAGTGCAGAAACTATTTTGTATGGCTCTCATATAGCATAAGCTGCCCTACCACAAATTTTTTTTCCCTGTTACTGTCGTTATTTGCGTCGCAAATTTACTAGTTGCGTCGCTATGTGCGTCGCAAATTTACTGGTTGCTTCGCTATATGAGTCGCATTTGCGATACAAATAGCGACGCTAATAGAGACGTTTCTATGGCGTCGTCAATAACGACGCCTTTTGCGACGACGGGGGCAAATTTTGTTGTTTGTATTTTCGCCGCTTTAAACGTCGGTATAAGGTCTATATCTTGTAGTGCATTGTCAACATAGTGAGTGGCATGTGTGACGGTATCATGAGAAAGCTTTAATCACAATGCAAGACAATTGAATTTTGCATCACTTTGAAAGAGGCTAGATGGAAATAGTAAGAAAGCTACTCCATGAGGCAGCATGTATTAATGTCGATAGTAATCCTCTAAACTTCCATCCATGCCCATCAATGTAACAACAAGTGACAGGTATCATGGAGCTATCCTAGCAAAGCTTCCATCATAGTGCAAGAGAGATAAACTGTGATTTTGCATCTCTTTGCACCTAGCTACATTCAAATAATAAAAGCTGGCATTGAAAGACTCCTCTTAATGTTTATTGCCAACACAACTAGTTGACTATGTGATGTAAATATGAGAGAGCTTCGATTTGTAGTGTAATGGAGGTGCAAGTCAAAGTGCACCTCTTTGGAACTAGTTAGTATTAGAAATAAATCAATATCGAATGCTTGAAAATGCAAGCATGGCATAGAGAAATGCATGGCACTAGCACTATAGATCAATGAAATGCAACACACATTTAGATGCATTCCTTTGAAAGAGAAGAGAAGGCAAAAGCAACCTACCATCACACATGCTACTACTTGATCTATCAACACTAGATGAATGAAACATTGAAGAGTTATTACCAATGTTGATCATTTGAGTGGCATTGCACCCGCTCAAATGTCAAAGAGCATTACACCATGCTGGAACATCAAAGAGCTTTAGGCCAACATCAATGTCCCCTCTTTTGAGCACATATTTTTTTATCAACCATTGGAAAGCTTAATATTAAAAATGACCAGCTTACCAATGTGGATCGAACCTTCTAGACCCTTTCTATCAAATTTTGGGATACATTGTTGCTCCATTAGGCAAGATCCTTGGGCAAGCCCCACTTTTGACACTAACCGTCACTAACACCCCCAAATTTTGGTAGAAATAGATATTGGTAGCAAGCTTAAAGAAACTATCATGATTAGGAACTCACAATTAGTGGTCTATAAAAATCTCCCTAATGCATGCTTTAAATGAACGAAGCAAGGCCATTTCATAAGGGATTGCCCTGAATGGGGCAAAGCAGAAAAAATTAAAGGAAAGAAATCTAACATCCCTAAGGTGGACACCTAGGGATTTAAGAAAGACCAACATAAGAAATAGAAGCCCAACACTAGCTAGGGAGGAAAAGGGGCAAAAAAGATTCCCAATAGAGAGAATAATAGCAACATATATGCCGCCCTACTCATTAACCTAGACAAGGATAACACAAAAAGTGTAGGGAAACTAAAAGTCCCAATGTTGAAGTAGAATTAGATAGTTTTGATGATGAGTTTATTGATGACACCCAATTTATTAAGGATAATCCTATGTAGGAAGAGTCCCTTGAAAAGGAAATTAATGATTTTGACATTAGTGAACTGCAAGAAGGAGTAGAAGGGTTGGAAGATATAGATAAATCATATGCAAAAGAGGAAACACTTCCAGCAAGTTTGAGTCCCTCTAAAGAAAGCACGACCGGTAAGATCTCTCCTACCCCTCCTCCCCACCACTACTTAATAATTCAAGAGGTAACAAGAGAAGGATGTTTGATCCAAGTATGGATAGCCCCTTGTCTAATAGCAAGGGGTCCAGTGGTAAGAGCACACATTCAAAATCCAGTAAAAAATGATGTGCATCAAACTAAGAAATATTTCATACAATTCTAAGGGGAACTGACCCTGCCAAGGTTGGTTTGCTTAATACCTGGCTGTATCAGGAGAACCTCATATTTGAGTTTATCTACATCCAATAGTTTGAAGTAACTAGAACCACACTAGTCAAGAACCTCAACCTAATCTCTGAAGAATATGAGTGGATCTCCATAGATCCTGAAGGGGGTAGCGGGGGAACGGCCATTGGTTACCTCAAGAAAACCATGCCAATGGTTAAAAAAGTAAGCAAGGACCCTAGGCATAATTTAGTGGCAATTCATCTGAACACAAAAAAAGAAATAGCCATCATCTCAATATATATGCTAGGTGCCTATACTAATCATGTGAGGATATGAAACGTTTTAAAGAGTTTACTATGCCCTATCATCCTAATAAGTAATTTCATTATGGTAGAGACTCCTGATGATAGATTTGAGGGGCTAGGTACTACTCAAGGTGGTATTGAGAAGAAAGCCTCAAAGAGACTAAAAGGTTTTCATGGATTAGTTGGTGCCAACCCACACTTGGGTTACACCTCATCCAATAATAAAAAACCACCTACCTCCGGAAAGCTAGGCTAAATTGGTCATGCCTCTTTTGGATTGTTGACTGCATATATGAATTGCCATCAAAAACTGATACACACAATAGCCCTCTCTAACCATAAATTGATTGTCACTGCCCTATCCCAGGATGTGTCCTTGACACTGAGGGCAAGCTGGTTCCATGCAAACCCCAACATCTTTAAGTCTAGACATGTCTGGCTAAGCATGAAGGAGATTTGGAAATCACACTTCCCAGCCAAAGGAAGCCTAGTTAGAGCTTGGATAGCATCCATCAAATACTCCCAACACTTTCTAAGTAATGCTAAACACACTCTAACCAAGGTTAGATAGGAAGATAGGGTCAAGACCTATGTATAAATAATCTCCCTAGAAAAAAGGGTTGAAGAATGGGAAATCTCCCTACACTCCTAACATCCTCCATGCCAAAGCCAAGCTTAGGAAGGGAGAGCTAGTAGAAGCCAAAAGCTTGAATTATATGTTAGAGAGTGGTGGGCTACCAAGGGGGATAGACCTTCCAAAGACAATTTTAAGGTTCTCAAGAAAAAACAAATTAAGGACAAAATCCCTCTACTTTGAAAGAAAGATGGGATGTTAGAAACCAATTAGGAGGAAAATTTGGCACTTGTTTATGAACATTTTTTCAATATCTTCAGCACACCCAGGGCTACCTCTAATCTTAAATTTTCAATGAAAAGCAAGGTGCTTGAATGTCGGAAAAGGGTAGTCCCATTAGAATTGGTCCCTATCCTTGAGGCTGATCTCACCCTCCTTGACTGTGTAGATATAATAGACTTCTTGGCCAAAGGGAAATCCCCAAGCCTTGACAGCCTCTCCAACAAATTTTATCAACACTGCAATGAGTTAATTCTGTCCCCACTAATGAAGGTGTGAAGGGAAGTTGTCCACTGCATAGCCCTCCCTTCCACAATTAATGAAGCTTTGGTACAACAAAATCAACAAAAGAAGAGAAGAATCCTCTAGGAAATTGAAGGCAAATCACCTACCTCACCTCAACCTATAAAATCTGTGTCAAAGCAATAACTAGAAGGCTTACAATCCACCTCAACAAATGGGTGAGGAATGAGCAAAAATAGTTCATTAAAGGTAGAAAATCCTAGATGCCATCATAAACCTATGGGAGAGACTTGAGTGCGCCCAAAAGAAAAATCAAGACTTTGTGTTTCTTAAAATCAACTTTCACAAAGCATATGATAGGCTAGAATGGGGCTTTATCCTACATTCCTTACTACACATAGTACTAGATAGAAGATTCATCAAATATGTTTCAATACTATTTGGAAATGCTTCAACCAAAATAGCAGTTAATGGTGAATTAACTAGGGCTCTCCCTCTAGGGATATCCACTTGACAGGGATGTCTTGGCCCTCCTATTGTTTGTCATTGTTGTGGATAGATTGGGATCACTAGCTCAAGTCCAAGTGCAAAAAAGAAAAATTAGAGGGATTCACCTTCCTAGCAACAAGAAAATGATCCTCAACATCTTTGCTTATGACACTAATGCAACTCTTAATAATGATCTAGAGTCCATCACTACATTTTGGGAGTGCTTGGAAACTTTCTATTTAGCACCGGGGTTAATGATCAACCATATCAAAACTAGTATAAAAATGTTGATCAAGGACCCTCTTGAGTGGATGCTTGAGGCTGGCTGTGAGATGATCCTTTGAGGGTAGAATTATTAGGCTGCTGGGCATCCCAATGGGCTTGGTGCTTTAAGCAGAGGTGGCTTTGGGTCCTCGAAAGAATAAAGAAGAAACTCAATAGATGGAGTGGTCTACAATAGAACCTAGCTTCCAAATGTATCATATTGAACTACATTTTGATACCCACTTGTGTGCACTTCTTGGCCTTTCGGAGACCCCCTAAAGATGCCCTTGGACAACTAGAAGCCTTGTACATTAACTTTTTGTGGGGTGAGACTCCAACAAGTTCAAAATACCCAAAGTGTGATGGCGAACTTACACACTCCCTAAAAAGTAAGGGGATCTAGGAGTATTTGACATATGTGTAATGGTGGATAGACTTGCAAGTAAACGGGTGATTAGAAGTCTTGAAAACCCACAGGAGGAGTGGATTGTAATTGTTGTTGAGAATATAAAAAATTTCCAAACTAAAGTTTGCCCCATTTTAAAATAACCTGCCTCCTCACATTGCAATTTTGTCCTCATGCAAGTTTAAGTCCACAAGAGATTCCCCTCTAATCAAAAGATCATGGGAAGCATGGTAGAAATTTAAAGACCATCTTTCCCTAAAAATTACGAAGAAATCTCTCCATTGGGTGGTCAATCCAGCTAAGCATCTCCCTCCTCTTGGTACCAAGGGAAGACTTCAGCAAGGCAACCAAATTCCATAAAAAGGGAATTCGAGTGTGGTAAGATATATGTGACTTTATTAGAAACTCATGGATTGATGAGCGTGAGCTTAAAATAACCTTCATATTAAATAAAGAGGACCTCACATTCATATAAAACTGAAAAGAGGTGTGTGTTGACCTAACCCTAGGCTAATACAATGTTGGAATAAGGTTAGATTGGCATACTTTGGATGGGCCAAGAGGAGTAGATTACTTCCACTCTCAGTCCTACCCAAAGACAATTCCACATTAATCACTGAACTAAACAAATATATGGAGCTTGAATTGGAATGCTATTTATTGGGAATTCATGTTCAAACAAGTTTGGACTTCCTGCCCCTGCTCTCCCCCCCCCTCCTCCTTTAGCTAATCTTACATGTCTTAGAGAAAGTAGTTTGAAGAAAGAAACTGTTAACCTCAATTCAAGATGGCAGAAATATGAAGCAAAGAGTGGAAAAATGACAGAAAAAGAGCAAAGGCACAGAGGCGGCCCCTAAAGCTAAGCTGAGGCAAAAAGCACAATTTTAAATGGAAGGCACCTCAGAAAACTCTAAAAACTCTTGTAAAAGAGCTCCAGGCTCCCTCTTGTGCCATTTGTAAAAGAATAGACGAGTGTAGGCTTAAGGTATGAGGTAAGAAGAGGGAAATAGAAAAAAGGACCTTGCCACAACAGTCGGTCATGAAAAAAGGGACGGATGTCCATGGGATTTTGGGGCTTTTATGTAAAGTTTAAAAAGTGAATGGAAGCTCATTCTTTGGTGTGTGGCTAACAAGAGTCCTCTCTTCTTCTCTCCTTCTCTTCACCTTGCTTGTGTGTGTGCTCTTGAGAGAGGGAGTGCGAGAGTGTGAGAGAGTGAGTGTGTGGGAGTGAGGGGTTAAGCGGGTGAAGCTCTTCACCATCTCCTCTTCTCTTCTTCTCTTCTCTTCTCTTCTCTTTTCTCGCACACACGTGGCTATGGTGGATGGAGCTTGATGGAGGAGGCTTGAGGATGCTTGAGCTATCATTTAGGATTGTGGAGCTACCTGTGTGTGCGAGGGAAGAGGCAACTCATTTCGACATCGAGGTAAGCTCACTACACTCATAGGTTCGAAGGCGGGTTGGCTAGGTGAGAGATAGCTATTAGAGCTCACTTGAAAGGCTTGAAACAATTAGCAGTCCATGGGTCTTGGCGGTTGAGTGTGAGCTCCCTCCACATTTTGGTTCTATTGCCGAGACCAATGGATTCAAGCTTGAGCACTTGTGTGCCTCATATTGAGTATCGAAGTAAGGGATTCATCTCCAAAACGGAGCTTGAGATAGGTAGGAAGTTTGGGTTTTTTGATCTTCGATACAAGTGAGTATTTTGGTTATTTTGGTTGTTTGATGATTGGAAAAGAAGGGGAAATCATTTCAGTTATTTGCTTTCGATTCTTGTTGCATTTAGCATAGGTTAGGATTAAGAAATCGGATTGGAAAAGCGTAGGGTTTACTACTATAAAACAGGGCAAAACAAGGTAGAAATCATGGTAAACGGGGAAAAAAAGAGTGTTTGAGATGATTAATGTTGGTAAGTGAGTGATTGGGGATAGCAAGACCTTGCTTGGGAAGGGGTTTAAGGGCCAGAAGACCATAGAAGAGCTCATTTTTCACCCTAGCATTGAGAGAGAGAGAGAGAGAGAGAGAGAGAGAGAGAGAGAGAGAGAGAGAGAGAGAGAGAGAGAGAGAGAGAGAGAGAGCTTCCATTGGTGATTCGATTCGATCTTCCCATCGGGGAGTTCTTTGTACGCGTCAGGTATATCAAACCATTCCTCCTATATCCTTGTTGTGATTTGGAAGTTTATGTGCCTTGTGATTACTTGGATCACTGGATTTAACGAAATCATCCTTGGTGCTACCGTCATCGCGCACAACTCAGCTCGTCCAAGTGGCTTGGTTCTGGGCCGAGACCCAGAATTGGCCCTTGGTCCATTCGAATGTACCATTTGGTCCTGTTTGGATTCTGGCCCTCGGCCAACTTGATTCGGCCCAAACCAACTCGGCCATTTTTGACTCCGGCCACGTCCATTCGGTCATCAGAGCCGCAAATTCCGCCACTGTTCCTATTTGGCCCTCAACCCGTCCGAATCCACCACTCAGCCCTTGCAATTCAGACCACTTGGGCCGAGTTAGATTTTTGCAAATTTTTTAAAAATTTGCACCAGATTGAGCTAGATTTCAATTGCGCAAACCTTTGTGAGCCATCCCGACGCCCAAAACTCGAATCTGGCGCAAGGAATATGAGAATTCGAAAGACGCAGTCGTTTAGCAGCCTGAGTAGGTTGTTGAGAGATTTTAATGGCAGCCCCAGTGGAAGTCATAAACCCCGAAACGAACCTAAAACAAGTAAGACGACGCAGCAAGAAACCCTAAAACCTATCAAGACGGCTAGAAATTGATTGAACAAGCCTATCAAGCCTAAGACGAAACAAGAGCGCGTAAGCTACTTAGACACTTGTTCTTCGCACTCACCTCGATTTTTAGCACTTGAAGTACACCTAAGAATAGCCAAAAGCATGATCGAGCACAAGTGCATGGAAAAGAACACACACACACACACACACGCATTGAGTGGAGGTAATTTGCAGATTGTGTGCAATAATTAAGAAACTCACTCAGATAAAAGAACTTGAAGGAATCCACCAATAGGAGAAGATCCCAAGACATAGACAGTCAATCGGAGCTTAGCATAGGACCAAGCGAACAACGACAGAGACTAGATCTACCCGACCTACTTAACCTTATCGATGACTTGGTGGAGCACAAGAACGCAACCATGTCAGCAGAAGAAAGCTCAGACCGCAGGCAAAGCGAGAAACTCGACTTGGGAGTTTTCCTAGAAGTGATCCAGCAGTTGGTGAACAGCTATGATTCTCACACTTGGTATGAGCACCGCAGTAGAATGGCAGAAGCCATCATAGCTGACCTAGAGGAGGAAAGGAAGCTAGCCCACAAAGCACTGCAAGGCATAGTGGAATACAACTGAGACCAGTAGATTAGGAGCCTGAGGTAGAACACAGAGATGCAAGAGATATAGCGAGTGCTGAACCTAGCAGGCAGGAATCGAACTGACCATGAGAGAGCACTAGAATGAGGCTTAACGCTGAGTGAGCTTCTCATGAAGCGATTGCTAGACAACACATCGGCAGAGTAGAGCGCTGCAATGTTAGTGACATCACTATTAGTAGGGTTAGGGGTAAACCAAGGCTCCAAGAGCCAATCTAAGATACCAGTTGTGTCACTAAGCAGCTTGATAATAAGTACCAGCCCCATGATGATCCATACAACTTCATAGAGCAGTTCGAGCAGGTCTGTGAGGCCAACGGTCTCACCGACTTGACTCGGTGCTCTCAAGCATTCGGGCTTTGCTTAGGTGATAAGACTTGGTACATGAGTCTAGATACCGTAGAGTGAGCGAACTTCAATGGCCTCAAAGCATCTTCATTAAGAGATTTTTCAAGCCAGATACTCTGACAACCTACTAGTATGACTTATGAATGTTAAGAAGAAAGAAAAAGAGGACATTTGTGACTATGTGACCCACATGAGGAGTCTCTTCAAGAGAATCCCGATGGGTGAACGGTCGACCAAAAGAGTAGTGTTGATGGTATTCATTAGTGGAATACGAAATGAGGAGCTTTATAAAGCCTTGACAGGTAACTCGAGCTTGCAGTGAGACGCGCTAGCTAGGGTGTTTGAAGAAGCCATTTGAGTAGACGACTAGCTAAAGGAGAGGAGCTCCAGGAACTCGAACCAAGAAGAGACCAACTCTAGAATTTTAGAGAGAGCTTCAGCATCCAGTGAGTGATCAGGCACAAGTACCCAAGATAAGGGAAAGGCCACTGACACCAACTAGGAATTGACTGACATGAAAATGGAAATAGCCAAGATGTAGGAGATGCTAAGACAACCAACATGCCCACACATCCAATGTGTGTACTAAGGTGGAAACCATGCACCAGTCGAGTGTCAAGACCTTTGTGCTACTTTCGGTAGGTTTGGTCACGATGTTGTGCATTGTAGATTGCCTAGAAGACTTTCGTACTCACAACCATATGGCCAACCTTACCTAGCGAATAGGCCGTAGCAATTCTTCGGAAGGAAAGCTCCATTAGCTCTTCTTGTGCCAAATGACATTAAGTCAGCTGTTCCTAGAATGGACATAAATCCTACTGGAATACTTAGACCACCTGGTCCATATGTGACCCATTCACTGAGCGATGCTCCAATCCACTACGTGAAAGAGCCAAATGAGGAAGAGACTTACGTATACCCTTATGTCTCGCATGACGATGAGGGCAACACAGTCCTTATGGACTATTGACCAGTATTGGTGATGGCATTAGGTAGGAGATGAGGTAGAGGCCTAGGAGGGCAAATCCAAGAACCAATCATATGTTGGACTTGTGGTCACCTTAAGGACACGTCTCATCACACTATCCTTTAAGGGAGCAACAAAATAGAGACAAGGCTGACCTAAGGTACCTTGAGTGTGGAATCAGTCATCTCTTCATTGATTATGCAAAGCAAAAACCATCCTCGAGTTTGGTTAACATGCCATTGGGGTTGTTTGGTGTCGAGAATCTTGATGAGGAGGCTTCATCTATCCCATTGCATCCATCCCATTGGGGTTGTTCGATGTCGAGAATCTCGATGAGGAGGCTTCACCTATCCCATTGCATGTCATGACCCATGCACAAACGAAGCAGGCCGGCATATCACTGCCAGGTCCTATTAATCTTGACGTAGCATCGATAGGAAAGAAGAGTCATAGGCGAAGAAAGAAGAGACCCAAAGCTAAAGTCATGCTCAAAACTAAGAGTGTCACAATGCTACCTATTGGAAAGAAAGTAACTGACGTTGAGGTAGAGACATTAGCCCCAAAGATGGCTGAAAAGGGAAGTGCTAAGGTCGGGGAGTACCCCAAACCCAAAGCACCAACTAGAGGCCATCGAGAAGGTGAAGGAGTGGGTGATGGAGGCCCAAGAACACTTGAAAGATGCTGAGTTCATCTTAGAGGACGAGATCGAGGATCTCTCCAACATAAGCATGCCAATCTCACCCCCTCAACCAAAATCGAGAGATGCGACTACGCCACAAGCAATATTGCTTAGGCAAAGCCTTGACGCTGTGGGCTAGCAAATCAGTCACAGCCATTGGCCATGACAATTCGGAATAGGAGAAAGATGAGCAACCAATGACCTCCTCACCACTGTAGTGACCACCTCTATGATGCTAAGCCTGGGAGATCTGCTTAGGCAGCATTCACCCTATGGCAAGACTTGAAGCAGTGGGTTGACGGATCACGAGAGCAAGCTATTGTAGACCTACAAGAACATGATGTAGAGACACATATACCAAGTTTGATGTTACACTCCATGCCTAAATCCTTGCATGCTAATGCTTTTTGGGAAGGCGCCGAGATACATGCGGTCTTACCGGTCTTAGCCCTAGGCGACACAACAAGGAAAGGATTGTAGACATAGGGACAGGAGTTAGTGTACTAAGCCACGTAGTGCTCCAGACTTGGGGCAACCCACCTGTCGAGACTACTAGGTTCAATGTCACATTAGCTAACGGAATGAAAGTGAATCCATTCGGGGTGCTAAAAATTTGGCCAGTGAAAATCGTAGGAGTCCAATTCTCAGTTGACTTTATAATCATGAAGGGAGTGGACTACGATATCCTATTGGACCGACCCTGGATGCGCAATGCCAAAGTGATCGAAGATGGGGGGAATGGTCTCATCTTCCTAGGCAATAGAACAAAAGCTGTAAGGGTAGAAATGGACTCTTGGAAGACTACACCAGTTGACCTCGATGCCATTTTCGCGATGCTTAAGGGTGATGCTCAGATCAAGAAATCCTACGGATCCCTCACTAAGTATATCCCATGTCCTGAAGACGAGCGAGATTGGATACATGTCCTTGCTACCATCGACATTCATTCTCGGACAATGAGGAGTATGAACATGCCATTAAAATAATTGGCAAGCCCAAGGGTACGCCCTCGGTACTAGTCTGTACGATGGCAGGAAATCTTCGGAGAAGACTCAACCATGTCACTTTCCAAGTGCCAAACAACAAGAGGGAACTCCAGGAGATTTTAGAGTATTTGATTGGCAAGCTAGCTGGCAATGTAGCAGTAAATTTCAAGGCACTCCAAGATCTCTTAGATGAACCATGGTGGCAATGGACCAAGGTGCATGACCTAAACCTCATGTACAATTGGGCCCTAGTCCCCAATCAAAGACACGAGACATACCAAGACCTAGGAGACAATGAGCAGTCAGACGAAGATGCTTCCGATGTGACGAATACAAAGACTGCTGCTCCTTCAGGACGAGAGTGAGGGTAAGATAGATACCATAGAATATGACACTGAAGGACGAGAGATAGAACAAATATGAGTAGACTCCAAGCCATAGAGAAAGAAGACCTTCAGGATAGAGTGAGGGGTCATGTGCATGGATTGTGACCGCACTTCTTTGGAACATATAGGAGGCATATACTTTGAACAAGCAAGCCTAACCCAACTAGGTGCCATGCCAGTGCTTAGAACAGAGTCACCCTCTGAGGTGTAACCACCAGGAGAGACCACCTCTTCTAGCAAAGACGGGAAGTTTGATTCTGAGTCGGAAGTGAGTTTAGAGAGCGACCCAGAAATACCTAGGCCTTCCAAGACTAGACATACCAAGGGGGGGCTACCCATCCACCTGAGGCGTAGATGGTTAAAGGGATAAAGGGCAAAACAGCCTAAGGACACATGAGTAGACGAACAATGAAAATCACAGGACCTCCCTAAGAGATTTATGAAGTTCAAGAAGGGTGATAGGGTAGTGATCCTACAGGGTGCCAAACATCAAGGGCAAGCAAGTGAACCCATTGAGGGACCTGCCAAGTTAAGGAGGCGAACCTAGCCTAGGAAGGGGAGACACCCCAACCTGTCTTTATTGCCGATGACTTGACAAGGGAAGAGGAGACAAGTCTCGTTGCTCTCTTGTGAGAGCATATAGATGTATTTGCTTGGTCCTTTTTTAGAAGAGCTTAAGGAGCTAGATTCGAGTGTAGTGACTCATAACATACCCATGATGCCACGTAACGCCGATCAAGTGGCCATACCCTATGAATCCAAAACACGCGCATGTGGTCAAGGAAGAGATTGACAAGCTGATGAGAGCGGGATTCATCTATGAAATTAAGCACACAGATTGGGTGTGACCCATAGTCATTGTAATGAAGAAAAACATAAAGATTAGAGTGTGCGTCAATTACAAGAATGTGAACGCTACCATTAAGAGGGACAACTGCCTATTGCCGTGCACCGAGCACATGCTCGAGAGAGTGGCGGGCAAAGAGGCCTACAATTTTCTAGATGGCTTCTCTGGATACAATTAGGTGTAGGTGCATCTTGATGATAGGCATAAGACTGCATTCACCACTGAGTGGGGTGTCTTTGCCTACATAGTCATGCCCTTCGGGTTGACTGATGCTGCAGCCACCTTTCAATGCCTTATGTGCACTATATTTAAAGACATGCTTAGGAAAGAGCTAGAAGTCTTTGTAGATGACTTGTGTGTTCACTTGACCTAGAGAGAACACTTAGAAAAATTCTGAGCAGTCTTTGAATGGTGTCGCCTATATCGTCTCTCTCTGAATCCCTTAAAGTGCCAGTTTTGGGTAAAGCATGGATGCATCCTAGGGCACATGGTGTCAAGGAACGCCATTGCCACGGACTTTTCAAAAGTCAAGGTCATCGTTGATCTTCCTCCCCCAACCAACTATAAGGGAGTTCAATGTTTCTTAGGTCATATGAGATATTATCGGCGGTTTGAGTCGAGTTATGCATTGATTGCTAGACCTTTGTACAAATTGTTGATTATATTCGAATGGACTGAAGAATGCCAACGCGCATATGAGGAATTGAAAAAGGGACCGACCACATGATCGATTCTACGAGCCCCAAATTGGACCATTACCTTCCACATGCATATTGATGCTTCAAAATTCGTTGTGGGGGCAGTGTTGTGCCAACCTGGCGAACACAATCTCGACTTCCAATGAGCTTTGCTTAGCAGACAACTCACTGAGACCGAGATGAACAACTCGACGTATAGAAAGAGAAGGTCTACCCATGGTATTTGCCGTGAAGAAATTTCGGCATTATTTATTAGCCACGCCTTTCACTTTCTTTGTGGACCATCAAGCCTTGCTATATTTAGTAAACAAACCTTGTGCTATAGGACACATAGTTTGATGGCTCCTTCTGCTTTTAGAATTCGACTTCTCTATGATTGTATGAAAGGGAAAGTAGCACTATATGGCCAACCACATGTCACGCATCCCCACAGGAGAGGGCGTTGGACAACGCATCACCTATGAGTTACTAGATGCACACTTATTTAGCCTATCCAGTGAGAGAGATTTATTTCTAGCCAACTTGATGCCATATTGGGCAGAGGACATAGTCCAAGTGCTTGAGCATGGACTACTTGAATGATCGATGGAGAAAGCTCGTGACTTAGGTGACTTATCCTCAAGATCCAACCTTATCAGTTGATAGCAGGCCAACTATATAGGCTAGGGCAAGACGGATTGTTGCGTAGATACGTATGTGAGCATGAGATGCATGATGCACTCTCGGAGGCACACAATGGAATTACTAGAGGACACTTTAGCGGAGATACGACAACTCGTAAGATGTTGCAGTCTCAACTATGATGGCCCACTCTTTTTCACAATGCGGCATGATTCGTTAAGCACAATGACGAGTGTCAGCAGGACAAAGGTCCCGATTTGCAAGGATTAGATGGAGCTAACCCCAATAGTTGCACAATAACCCTTCAAAAAATGGGGAATTGACTTCATAGGACCCATTAGTCCTGTGACACAATACTCGCAAGCCAAGTAAATCATTGTAGCCACTGACTACAAAAAAGAAAACAGTTTTGATTGAACCTTTGAAAATTTGAATTGAATTGTTTTGAACCAAGTTACTATTAGTTTGAAATTGTTGTGGTTGCTTCTCTCGTCCTTGAATTTTGTCTTCAGTGTCATGGGCCAAGGAAATTGCATCTTCGAGAGTCATTGGCTTGAACTATCAATATTGTGGGAGAGAAGGAAGGAGTCTCACTTGTAGCTTTCTTGCTTGCACAATGGGGGAATACACACAAAGATGGAGGCTGAAAACAGTTTTCATTTTCTTAGTTTGTGTAAGCCAAAAAGAACTCTAGTACAAAGAAATAGAAGAACTGTGGGAGCTTTCTCTCAACCGCCAAGACCTATGGACCGCTTATTGTTCAAGCGTTCTAAGCGAGCTCTCATGGCTATCTCTCACCTAGCCGACGCGCCGTCGATCCTAAGAATGCAGTGAACTTACCTTGATGCTTGATCGAGTGCCCTCCTCTCTCTCACACTTCGGTAGCTCCACGATTCTTGATGCTAGCTCAAGCATCCTCAAGCCTCCTCCATCTCCAAGCCTCATCCTCCATAGCCGCCGCGAGAGAGAAGAGAAGAAAGGAGAAGAGGAGAAGGGGGGAGGAGATGGTGGAGAGCTTCACCCTCTTGATTCCTCACTCTCTCACGTGCTCACTCCCTCACACTCTTCCACTCTCTCTCTCAAGAGCACACACAAGCAAGAAGAAGGAGAGAAGAAGAGAGGAAGAAGAAGACTAGTTTTGCCACACCAAAGAATGAGCTCTTCATTCACTTTTCAACTTTATATACAAAACTCTACTTCCCTTTTGGGCAGTCATTCCCTTTTTCCCTTTTTTACATGGCTGGTCATAGCCCAGGCCCTGTTTTCCATTGTTCTTTTCTCTTCCTTGCTTTCTTTTCATACCCTTCTATCTTTTACAAATAGCACGGGTGAGAGCCCGGCACTCTTTTACAAGATTTTAGAGTGCGATTTTTATGCGCCTTCCCCTTTTTATGGTTGCCTTGGTCTTTAACGGTTGTCCTTGCGCTTTTGGGATTTTCTCCTTCTTTTCCTCCCGTCGGGCTACCTTCTTTTTGCCTTTGCCCTGCGTCTTCTCTGCTTTCTTTCGCTCTCGTCGTGTTGGGGTTAACATTGCCCCCCTCCTAGACGAGTGCCAGTCCCATGGCACTTACTGGCGGAGGGAGCAAGTGGTGGTGGGCGCTGAAGACTTTAGGGGGATCGGGGCTTGGGGTCTGCACGGGTGACTGGGTATGCGGGGGTTGGTTGGGGATGCCGCGTTGGGTGATTTTGCCAGCGCGCTGGATGCTGGGTGGGCAATTAGCATGGGAGGTTGATGAAGAATGAATGCTACTTGGGTTGTGGTTGTCGATACCTACAATTGAAAACCTGTCAGGTGGTCTCTCCCTAGGGGTGGCGCTAGTCTCTGTATTGTGCACAAGACTTAGTTTGGGAGACAGGTCGAACTCTGAGCAAGCTGAGAGTGTTGTCCTGCACTTGAGGACCCAAACTGTGAATTAGTTCTGTGTAGGTATTATATGAGTGCCGTGCGTGTGCATACTTAATTATTACGTAGTTAGGAGACTTGGCGACGGGGCCGCGTGGAGCAGAAGGGTGGCAATGGGGAGATAAAGTACACCGTTGACTGTGTTGAGTTTTTTTTTTTTTGCCATGGTTACATGGGGGCAGCAATACAAGGGATAACGGGAGTTCTACCCCTCATCATCCGAATTATGGGGAAGGGTGGGCGGAGGCCGGGGGGCCTTGTTGAGGAACTTTCGGCTTAGCAAATAGCCTTTAGTATGGAGGCGGGTTTTAAGGGTGGTGGTGGAGAGAAAGGGGTGATTGCACTGTGTGAACTTGCTGTCATTCATGTCTTCCAGCAGTGCAACACAAAAGGATGGAAAAAGGGCAGCAGGCATCATGAAACGAGTCATGGTGGTGCTGTCTATGGCGTTGGGATCAAAATAAAAGGGCGGAAGGTGGTGCTCTTGGGGTTCAGGTTTCTGGTGTACTAGTATTCTAATTAACCTAAGGTAGTTACAGGTGGTGATGTAGGCTGGGTCAGGACAAGAAGAGAATTCAGTAAGGAATTTATTTATGGAGCTGTACAAGTCGGGCAGGGTGAAGAGAAGGGCGCTCCTATGGGAAGTGGAGTTGGCATTGTAAATAACGGGAAAGTCAAACCTGCCGTGGATGGACGGGTTAAAATCCACTCCTACCCTTCGAGGAAACGGCATAAAGGTGGGGCCGTTCCTTTTCGAAGGGAGGGTGTTGCAAAATGCATCCATACCTCTAGGTTGACGTCAAAAAAGTGCTGCCTCCAGGTAGGTTTGGAACTATATCCTTCCACGGTGCGGGGTACGTGGAGGACTTTGTCCTGCCAAAATTCGCGGTCCTCGGTCCCCCAAGTAGTTGGGTGGGCCTCACGCTCTTCTAACCATCTAGCCTTGAGCCGGGCCCCCATGGCGATGACATCCTTCACCAACTGAATGGGCAGCACCCTATTCAGAGCGGTGGGCAACTCGAAGCGTAGGTCGAAGGGGTCTCAGCTATACTCCTGCTGCTCCAGATGATCATCTCAGCGCGGTACTTAGCGGGGGAGTCCTGGGTGCGCAGCGGGAAAGGGGCGGGCTGTTTGAGGGCGGGTCTGGCCTTGAGTTTTCTTCTTGCCTTCTCCACCAGTTCCTTCCTTCGGTTGGTGTGGGCCGCTCTTCGTTCGGCGGGTGCGTCACGGGGTGGCACTTCGGTTTGTTGGGGTTGAGGGGGTGGCGGGGCATATTCCTCATCTTGAGGCCCTAGTTCAAGCTCGGGCTCACCCCCTTCCACTTGCTCCTCCTCCTGTGTTTTTTCTTCAGTGAACCCCAGATCATCTATTTCCTGTGTTGTCAGTCTTGCTTGTGCCAGACATTTCCTTTGTTCCTCCAGGCTATGCGGAGGGCCTCCTAGTTACAGTGGTACGTGCAGGCCTACCGTAAGGGCCTTGCACGCAGTGGTTAGCCTTCTCTGCAACTGATCATTGGTCTCTCCTGTTTCTGAGTGGGTGGTGTGGAGTAGCGTGTTGATGAAAGTGCGCTGCTGAGCCATCGTAGCCAGTTGGGCTGCTTCTGCTTGGTTTTCAACCATCACTTTGTCACCCTCAGCCTTGGCCAGCCGGCGTGCTAGGTCCCTCACTCTCTGCTTGTTGTGATTTGCCCACTCCTTTGCCCGCTTCTCCATGTCTTCCAGGCTCTCTCCTTGTCGGAGGGTCATTGCCATGAGTTGTTGTTGTTGGGCTTCGAGCTCCTGGTGCAAGCGGGACTGCTCTTGGTGCTGCTCTGCAATCTACTCATTGAGTTGGTCCAGCGTCGCCTGTAACCTGCGCACATGTTCTGCCCTCAATTGATCCAGCTCTGCAACGTCTTCTCTAATTTTTTCGAGTTGGCTCTGCGCCTCCAAGTTAGTTGTAGATAGCTGGTCATTTCTGCGCTGAAGGTGGGCATTTGTCTCCCTCTCCCTGGTGAGACGCTCCATGAGAATTTTCCTTCGTCCTTCCCAAGTAGCATCGCGCTCCTTCAGGGTTTTCAGCTCCTCCACCTCCTTGGTGCTGGCCTCCTCCTTAAGCACAACAATTTCTTTTTGATACTCTGTTATTTGTCTTACTCTGTCCAGTTGGAGGGCAGCTTGCGATTCGCGTTCCGCTACCAGCTCTTCTACCGCCACCCTCCTTTCCTGCCTGACTGTTTGCAACTGCGCAAGCAGCTCCTTTACATAGTCATCATAGTGGCCTGCTGGGGGTGGGGAGTGGGGCCTGATCGTAGTAGTGGCAGTCTCCTCCACTTTTTGTCTTTTCTCCTCTGGCCCTTGCTCTAGCTCGGTCGTTGCTGCCCTTTTGGCCCCTGAGACTAGGGTGGCCTTGGCTGCTTCCCTTGCCAACTCTCGTTCTACTAAGAATTGTAGCCAGGTAACTATATTGCTTTCATCTACCTTTGCGGTGTGCATCAGGGCGGCTGTGTCAGGGGGCGTCACCTTGAGGGGAGTGGCTTGCGTGGTTGGTGCGGGGAGAGGGGAGATGGGTCTGACCGGGTCTTTTCCCTTCCCTTCTATAGGAGGCGGCGGCATAGGTTCTGGTGCACCAGTGCTGGGGCCGGGTGCTTCAGATTCGGATTGGTATGCCCTGCCCGCTCCCTCTATGTCTTTCCTACGCTGTTCTTCGATGGAGCGACACGTTGCCAGCTCCAATTCTTCTTCTTCTCTCCTCCTCAGCTCTTTCTCAGCTCTTTTTCTTCTTTCCTCTTCTTCTCTTACCGACTCTCTTTGGGCCCATTCGAGCTCCTCCTGCTCTTTTCTCCTTCGCTCCTCCTCTCTCTTTCCATGCAGGGCTTTGGTCCGTTGCTCCGCTTCCCTTTCTGGTGCAGCCTGGCGCTCTTCCTCCTTGTCGGTGTCTGTCTCTGTTTCATCCGATTGTTCCTCCGACCGGGGCTGGGACTGCGACGGCGATTCGCCTCCTTTTCCGCCGCCTCCCTGTTTGTCCTCTTCAGCACGTCCCTGCCCTATTGCGTCGTGGAGGATCGCAGTGAGGACACCTCCAAACCCTACGGTGGAGGCCTTGGAGGACGAGGCCTTGCGGGTCAATCGAGGCGAGGGGGATTCTCCTGCCCCAGCCCTTCCTCCTGTTGCTAGGGCCTTTGCTGAGGCCTCAATCGTCCTTCTCACGAATTCGTTGAGGTTTACCTCATTCAGTGCCTGAGCCACGATGCTTTTGAGTAAAGGCACATTTATCCTGGACATGATGCTATTGTACCGTTGACTCGAAAATAGGGTATGCATCATTTTTGCCTGCAGCAGCTGGATCTCTGGATCAGGGATGTCTGCCAAGTTGACCCCGTCGTTGATGTGGACTTTCACCTTGTCCATTCCCAACATGGCGTAGACGTCTCTTTTCGGCTTCTTCTCCACCTTGTTCGGAATTTCCAGAGCTTGTTCTACCAGATCAGGGGTCAGCTCAACCTGCACCTGTTTGGTGGCTCTTGCGTCCCGTACTGTGATGGTGCCTCTGTTTTTGTTGAAGGTGCGTAGGAACTCTGCACACAGGGCATAGTCTATTCTCCGGCCCACTGCTTCCAGGTACCGTTGTAAGTGGCATTGCTCCATGATCTGTCGCACCGCTGGTTCCTCAATAACCACATCCTCCAGGTTGAATATATGGCGGAACTTTAGCTGATTGAATGCTCTGGTTTCCACCGTGAGGCCGTACCGCGCCTGTTCCTCCTCCGAAAAAGGGAGTTTGGCCGCTTTGTCTTGGCCTGCCATGTTCACTACCTGTACATCCAGTCAATTCGCTCCTTAGTATTTTTGGCAACCAATTTGTAGGACAACCATAACAGATTTCATCATTCATAATCATGATTTTTTTTTTCTTTTCAACTTCTATCATCGGTTCCTGCATGGCATTTTAATTTGGAGCTTTTTCATGCGTGGTTCACTTTTAGTTTTAACTTTCATGCTTGGTTTGCTTTTTAGATTTACTGATTTACTGCCCCACTGATTTACTGCCCACCTCTCCCTGGAGGAAAAGAAAAATCCGTCCCAGGATTGGGGTGTGGGCTCCAGGTGTTCAGGTTGTTTTGTGGAGGAGCCAATCGTAGAAGTTGGGGTTATATTCGAGGTATGCAGCGTGGTCCAGGTCACAGGGTCGGATACCTACGTGGGTGATGTATGTGAGGACATCGGTAAGGAAATCTCCGCGACTTGCGATGTGGAGCTCTTCTTCTGTCAGGATGCGATCGAGATAGGGGTGTCCTAAGATATGGTCGTCCATGGTTCGACCTCGAAGAGTGGTTAACACTCGATACGAGGTGGGTGCGACGTATGTGGGATCATACTCGGCCGTCTTGATGGCTCGGCGTTGTTCGGCGTTGGTCATTGTGCGGCATCCTTCTGTTGCCCACTTTAATCGAAGAGTGTACCATTGCTTCAAGAAGGGAGATTCGGTGTCCGCGAGGTGGGACAACCTTGCTGTTTCTTGGTTAGTGAGGCTGGACATCGTGCGCGGGTCGAACGATGGGATGAGGCGTTGCTTAATGGCTTGCTCTTCGGAGACCTCGCGAGCGAGTAGCTCAGTGGCAGAGTGTGAAGCTTGTGCGAAGGTGAATTCGAAAGTCTCCCAAGAGCAAGGCATAGTGCGCACGTCCGTTGTAAGGGGTTCCGCTAAGAGTCCCAAGTCTAGGCGGTCATAGCTAAGGGCCAGTGTCACAAAAGTGGCGTCGAGTTGTTTGATGCAGTCCACAACGTCAATCCCCGTGTCCTCGGTGAGGTCCGCGGCCAACGTTAGGAATGACTTCCGTTCATAGGAAGGCTTGAGGCCGTCGGGTGGTTGAGGCTTGCTGGGGCTAGAGGTTTGGTCGGCACAGATCCGCTCTGCTGGGGGCCTGTTTGAGTCAGCAGCTCGGCCAACGGTTGAATGGATGGGTCGGGGTTGATCTTAGGGACTGTGCTAGGGCGGTCGGCAGGGTTGCTGGGTTGCGGGCCAGGGTGGTTGGGTGATACCGCCGGCAGTAGTGGCCGGTGCTTGGGCCGTTGGGCGTGTATGACGCCTGTGGGATGACTCTCAAAGGAGTCGGATGACTGGGGTGGATTGTGCGGTTCGTGGTCTTGAAGTGTCAGAGGACCGGACTTTGCGATTGACGTAGGAGCGGGGCCCGTGTCAGTTGGGACCTTGGGGATCCACAGCAAGGCATTCCCTTCATAGTAGCCTTGTGCACGCAGCAGGGTTTTGGGGACCCATATTTTCTTAACCACGCGGCGCTTGTGATGATGGCGTTTTGGTCTTCTAGGTTTAGGTTTGCATGTGTTTCGCGGATCCGCACGTCTAGTTCTAGACTGATCCCGAGGCTTCTTCGGCACCCAGTGCAAGCGAGTCTGTTGGGGTTTTGCCTTAGGTTTGGCGGGTTGCGGTGCATGGGGTTTTGGGTGTAGTAGATATGCACGGCCCTCTTTCTTAGTCCTGTATGCAACTATTTCTAATGGTGGTCCGTTGAGCAATGCTGGGGTTACGAGGCGCTGGTTGAAAGTCGTGACAATCGCCACATTTTCGATTGTTAGGTGGATGCGTTGTAACTCATAATCAACATTGCAGCGGGTCTGCTTTTTAAAAGTTCGCCCGAGTAGTGACTCTGCGCCTGCCTCCCTGGCATCGGGTAGGACATAGAACAGCATGGGAATAGTTTCAGTCTCGATAGAAACTGCAACCCTGCATGTGCCGAGGAGCGGGTAGGACTGGGCCCCATATGGGTTCAGTCTGGCTGTTGTGGGATGAAGTGTTGGTGCGCCAAGTTGGGTCCAATGCTCATGCGTCAAGATGTTAAAATCCGCCCCCTCGTCGATCAGGGCGTTGAAGGAGCACGTTTGCTTGGCCGTGACCGTGATGCGGAGGTAGGCGGGTTCTACAAGCTCGTCCTCATTTTCTCCGATTTCCGTAAGTGTGGCTACTCGTATTTTAACGTGCGTTTCCACCATTGGTTGTTCATGCAGTGGGTGCGTGGGCGGATAGTACTTTTTGATTCGACTGCCATTAAAGAAGCCGATTCCCTCTCCATCCAGTGTTTCCAGCTCGACATTACCAGTACGGTTGATTGCGCGGACCTTAAAGGGCCCAAGACCTCTGAATTTCATCTTCTGCTTGTGTCCTTTAACTGAATAGAGGAGCACTAGGTCGCCCGACTCAAACTCTCGTTGCTTGATGTGCTTGTCAAACCAGGTTTTGCGTCTAGCTTTCTCACAAATAAGCACGTGGGTGGCTAGTAGACGTACCTCTGATAGGCATTCTAGCTCGACTAAGCGTTGCGTCCATGACTCCCTTCCCTCCCATCGTTCTTGTAGTGCTATCCACAGGCTAGGGACAAAGAATTCTAGGGGGAGAATAGCTTCGGTCCCATAGGTTAGCCTGAAAGGCGTTTGTCCGACGGCCGTCTTATAAGCTGTTCGGTAGGCCCACAGGGCCGCCATCAACTTGTTATCCCAGTCACTTCGTGAGGTTGAGACAACTTTGGTCAGGATAGTGATGAGAATTTTGTTGGTTGACTCACCCTGGCCGTTAGCCTGAGGGTAGTATGGTGAGGATTTGAGATGGATAATGAGGAATGTGGATAGGAGATGGGCTATCACTTCGTTGATGAAATGCGTTCCCTGGTCGTTGACCAATTCGATGGGGCACCCAAAATGCGAGATCACTTGTTCCCATAAAAACTTGGCCGTTGTCCTGGCGTCGTTTTTCCGTGTGGCCCTCGCCTCCGCCCATTTGGTGAGGTAGTCCATGGCTACCACTATATATCTAGCCTGTGAATATTGTGCCGCAAGGCTGATGGGTCCTATGAAGTCAATACCCCACTTTTTGAAAGGTTGGCGAGCGATGACCGGGGTTAACTCCATCTGGTCTTTATGGACCGGGACTCTCATCCGTTGGCACGCATCACAGTGTTTGACAAATTGTGAGGCATCCCAAAAGAGCGTGGGCCACCATAGCTGGGACTGCAACACCTTCCGTGCTGTCGTATCCCCGCTAAAGTGTCCTCCTGCAATGCTGCTGTGCACCTCTGAGAGCACATCATGCATCTCATGCTCACATACGCATCTATGTAGCAGACCGTCTTGCCCTAGCCTATAGAGCTGGCCTGCAATCAACTGATAAGGCTGGATTTTCAGGATTAATCGCCTAAGTCGTGCCCATTCCATTAGTCGTTCGGGCAGCCCATGCTCGAGTACTTGGACTATGTCGTCTGCCCAATATGGTGTCAGGTCGGCCCTGAATAGGTCTTTTTCGCTGGATATGCGGAATAAGTGGCTGTCTGGTAATTCGTCCACTATGCCTTGTCCAGCAGCTTCTCCTGTGGGTATTCGGGACAGATGGTCAGCCATGTAGTGTTGTTTTCCCTTCCGTACTACCACTAAGAAGTCGAACTCTAGGAGCAGGAGAAGCCATCGTGCTATACGTCCTGTACCGCAAGGTTTTTTGACTAGGTAGAGCAGAGCTTGATGGTCGACAAAGAAGGTGAAGGGGGTGGCAAGCAGGTAATGCCGGAACTTCTTCACGGCGAACACCATAGCTAATCCCTCCCTTTCTGTTGTTGAATAGTTCATCTCTGTTTCAGTGAGCTGCCTACTTGCAAAACTCACTGGGTAATCTAAGTTATGCTCACCAGGTTGGCACAGCACCGCCCCCACGGCGAACTTAGAAGCGTCGATGTGTACGTGGAACGACATGGTCCAATTTGGGGGTTGTAGGATAGGTGCTGTTGTTAGGGCTTTTTTCAGTTCCTCATAGGCTCGCTGGCAGGCTTCGGTCCACTCGAAGGCAATTAGCAGCTTGTACAATGGCCTAGCGATCAGCGCGTAGTTTAGTACAAACCGCCGGTAGTATCCTGTGTGACCTAAGAAGCATTGAACCCCCCTATAATTACTTGGGGGTGGGAGGTCCACGATAACCTTGACCTTTGAGAAGTCCGTGGCAATGCCGTTCTTGGACACCACGTGTCCCAGGATGCAACCGTGCTTTACCCAAAACTGACATTTCAGGGGGTTGAGAGAGAGACGATATAAACGGCACCGTTCAAAGACCGCGCGGAGTTTTTCGAGATGCTGGTTCCAAGCCGAATGGACAGATAGGTCATCGACGAAGACCTCCAACTCCTTGCGAAGCATATCCTTGAATATGGTGCACATGAGGCGTTGAAAGGTGGCGGGGGCATTGGTTAGCCCGAATGGCATGACTACATAGGCAAAGACGCCCCACTCAGTGGCGAAGGCAGTCTTGTGCCTATCTGCAGGGTGCACTTGCACTTGATTGTATCCCAAGAAGCCATCCAGGAAACTGTAGGCTTCCTCACCTGCCACCCTCTCAAGCATGTGCTCGGTGTACGGTAAGGGGTAGTTGTCTCTCTTTGTCGATGCGTTTACTTTCTTGTAATTGACGCACACTCGAATCTTGCCATTTTTCTTCATCACAATGACTATGGGTGATACCCAATTCGTGTGCTCAATTTCGTAAATGAACACGGCTCGCATTAACTTGTCAATTTCCTCCTTGACAGCATGGGCATGCTTGGGATTCATGGGGTATGGTCGCTGCTTGACCGGCATTGCATCCGTCGTCATGGGTATGTTGTGAGTCACAACACTCGGGTCCACCCCTCGTAGCTCGTCTAGGGACCACGCAAAGACATCCTGGTACTCCCGCAAAAGAGTGATGAGGTTGGATTCTTCCTCCGTGGTCAGGTCCTCGGCAATGAACACCGGTCGGGGTGTTTCCCGTTCCAGGGCTAGGTTTATCTCCTTGACCTTGGTTGGCCCTTCGATGGGTTCGCGGATTTGCCCTTGGCGTTTGGCACTTAGCAAAACCACCACACTGTCCCCTTTTTTGAATTTCAAAAAGCGCTTAGGGAGGTCTCGCGGCTTTCGTTGTTCTTCCGATCGCACGTCGTTGGGGCGCTCTGTTTTATTCTGTCGTAGTCGTTGGCGCCTTAGGTGGATGGGTAGATCTCCCCTGGTGCGTCTGACCGTGGGTGGCCTAGGGATTTCTGGGTCATCCTCCGAAGTAACTTCAGATTCAGAGTCGAATTCCTCATTTTCACTAGGGGAGGTGGTCTCTCCTGGCGGCCGCAGTTCGGAGGGCGACCCGGTTCTAAGCAGGGCTGCTGCTTTTGGTTGGGTCAGGCCAACCTGCTTAAAATCCACAGCCCCCATTTGTTCCAACCACGCACGATCGCATTTCGCACACATGACCCCTTGGTCCATCCAAGGGGTCGGCCTCGGCTGTGGTTTTGCATCCGCTCGGATTTGCTCAATCTCTCGCCCTTCGGTATCATATTCTACCGTATCCATCTCACCCTCACTTTCTTTATCGAAGGGTTGGTAATCTTCATATTCGTCACCGGAATCCGCCTCGCTGGACTGCTCATCATTCTCCAAGGCCTGTTCTGCCTCAAATTGTTGGTTGGGGACCAATGCCCAGTTGTATCTGAGATTTAGTTCGTGCACTCTGGTCCACTTCCATTCGGGTTATTCCAAGAGGTCTTGGAGCGGCTTGAGATTGGCGGCTGCGTTGCGCTCCAGTCGGTCCGTTAGGTGTCCCAGTATTCCCTGAAGTTCTCTCCTATTGGTTGGTACTTGGAAAGCGACAGGTTTAGGTCCGTCATGGAGGCTTGCTGCCATCATGTAGACAGGTGTGGGCTGTGTGAGAATAGAGATGGACACTTGGGGAGGGACCTCACCAGTTGACCTAGATACCATCTCCACTCTACTCAAAGGAACCGACCAGAACAGGGAATCCCGCTCGTCCTCCGGGCAAGGGATATACTTCCTCAAGGACCCGCGGGGTTCCCTGTTCTGGTCGGTTCCTTTGAGTAGAGTGGAGATGGTATCTAGGTCAACTGGTGAGGTCTTCCAAGTGTCCATCTCTATTCTCACAGCGTCAGCTTGGTTTCCCAAGAAGATTAGGTTGTTACCCCAGTCTTCGATAAATCTGGCATTGCGCATCTAGGGTCGACCCAATAAGATGTCATAGTCTACTCCCTTCATGACGATATAGTCGACAGAGAACTGGATTCATGCAATCTTCACTAGCCAATTCTTCAAGACCCCGAATGGTCTTACTCGCATGCCATTTGCTAGTGTGACGTTAAACCGGGCAGTTTCGATGGGCGGGTTTCCCCACTTCTGTAGCACTGCATAGTTGAGCACACTGACCCCTGCGCCTGTGTCGACGATCCCCCTTCTCGTTGTGTCCCCTAGGGCTAGGACTGGCAGGACTGCGTGTATTTCTGAGCCCTCCCAGAAGGCGTTGATGTGCAAGGACTTAGGGCTTGAGTGTAGCGTCAAACTTGGCAAGTGCGTTTCCGCATCCTGGTCTTGAGCATTTCCTAGGGCTTGCTCGTGCGGTCTGTCGATCCACCGTTTGAGATCCTGCCATAGGGCAGAGTGCTGCCTGAGCAGCTCTCCCAGCGCAACCGTTATAGGGGTGGTCACTAGTGTGGTTAGGAGATTGCTAAACCCCTGTCCTGCTCTATGTTCAGACTGTCCGGGCCAATGGCCAGGGCTGTCCTGTGGTTCTGTTACGTCTAGGCCTGGCCTTGTCCTTGTCGGTACTGCTTGTGGCATAGCCGCCTCGGCAGACTTAGGGTGGGGTAGCGATGACGACGCACTCATGCTGGAGAGGTCCTCAATCTCATCCTCCGTGATGGGCTCGACGTCCTTGAGGTGCTGTTGAGCCTCCCTCACCCATTCCTTTACCTTTTCTATGGCTTCCAATTGCCGCATGGGGTGTGGGTATTCCCCCACCTTAGCGCTCTCCGATTGCACAGTTCTAGGGGCTGAAGTTTCGGCCTCTGCGTCTGAGACTTTCTTGCCATGGGACAAGGTCGTGATACTGTCGGTTTTTAGTGCGACCTTAGCCTCTGACCTCTTCTTTTTCCGCCTACGGCTTTTCTTTCCTACAAAGGCAGCGTCGAGGTTGCTAGGTCCTGGCAGAGAGACGCTGGCCTGCTTTGTTTGTGCTCGGGTCATCACTCGTAGGGGAATAGGTGTGGCCTCCCCATCGGGGTTTTCAACTCCAAACAGTCCCAGCGGGACGGACGGCAAATTAGCCGAGAAGGCGGCTTCCGCTTTGGGCAATCTATGAAAAGATGAGTGATTCCACACTCTGCACACCTTTGGTCGGCTTTGTCCCTATTTTGCTGCTCTCTTTCTGGGCACCGTGATGAGACGTGACCGGGATGTCCACATGTCCAACAAGTGACTGGATCCGGTGGCTGCCCTCCCAGGCCTCTACCCCGTCCTCGTCCTAGTGCCATCACCGGTATTGGTCGATAATCCATGAGGATTGCATTGCCCTCGTCGTCATGCGAGACGTACGGGTATATGTAGGTTTCTTCGTCACTGGGCTCCTCTACGTAATGCACAGGAGCATCACTCAGTGGGTGGGTCACATAGGGACTAGGCGGCCTAGGGATACCTGTAGGATTTATGTCCAGCCTAGGGACCGCTGGCTTCGTATCGTTAGGTGCTGGTAGGGCAAGAGGAGCTCCCCTTCCGTAGAATGGCTGTGGCATGTTAGCCGGATAGAGCTGGCCGTAGGGCTGCGTGTACGGTAGTCTTCGTGGTAGTCTGCAGTGTGCGGCATCATGGCCGAACCTTCCGCAGTTGGTGCAGGGTCTTGACCTAGGGTCCTGACATTCTGCTGGCAGGTGGTTTCCTCCGTAGTACACGCACTGGGTGTGCTGACGTGTAGGTCGCCTTAATATGTCATGTATTTTGGCTAGTTCTGTCTTGACCTCGGCCAAGCCATGGTTTGCCTCAGCGGCCTTCCCCTTATCGTGGGATGACGTGTTGGATCGCTTGCTAGATGTTGGCGTTCGTTCTAAACTCCATGGGTTGATTTCTTCCGGGTTCGAGCTCCTGGAGCTCCGCTCCCTCAGCTGGTCATCGACCCTAATGGCCTACTCAAAAACCCTAGCCACCACGTCCCTTTGCAAGCTCTGAGAGGGAGAGAAAGAGAGAAAGAAGGCTTTTCACCGCCACTGTCGCCCCCGCCGCCGCCCCCGCCGTTCGCGAAGAGGAGGAGGAGGTGTACGGAGGGTGAAGAGGAGCCGCTGTCACAAAGAGGAGCCGCCAAACTCTTCTTCGAGTCTTTACGATGAGTGCATTCTCTCTCTCTTTACTTGTTTTCTATATAATTTATGTATATTGAGAGAGGGAGAGGAAATGAGAGAGAAAGAGAGGGAGAGGGAGAGGGAGGGAGAAGAAATGAGGTTGACACTGCCCTGTCGGTCGGTTTCGCCCAAGGGGATTCTCTTAAGGAGACTTCTAACGTGGGTCACGTAGTCGCGGATGCCCTCCTTCTCCTTCTGCTTGACGTTCATCAGACGCACTAGCAGGTTGTCAGAGTATCTGGGTTCGGCAAAACTCTTGATGAAGAGATCCTTGAGGTTATTGAAGTTGGCTCGTTCTACATTATCTAGACTTGTATACCACGTCCTACCCTTATCGCTTAAGCAAAGTCTGAATGCTTGCGAACGCTGGGTCTGGTCGTTGAGGCCATTGGCTTCGCAGACCTGCTCGAATTGCTCGACAAAGCTGTACGGGTCGTCCGGTGGTTGGTACTTGTCGAGTTGCTTAGCGACAATAGGTATTTTGGCTTGGCTCTTTGAACCCCGGTTTGCCCCTAGTCCTGCAAGTAGCGAGGTTGCTAGTGCAGCGGCATTTTGTTCTGCCGCGGTGTTATCGAGCAGCCGTTTCATGAGGAGCTCGCCCAGCGTCACGTCTCCCTCGAGTGCTCTTTCCTGATCTGTTCGGTTTCGGCCAGCCAAGTTCAGCACTCGCTGCACCTCATGCAGCTCCATGCTTTGCCTTAGGCTCCTGGCTTGTTGGTCCCTATTATAGTCTGCTATGCTCTGCAACGCCTTGCGGGCTAGCCTGCTCTCCTCCTCTAGGTCTGCAATAATTGCCTCCGTTGTCCTGCCATGGTGTTCGTACCAGGTGTGCGCATCGTAATTGCTCACCATTTGCTGTATGGCTTCCGGAAACGTGCTAACATCTAGCTCCCCCGCAAACTGATGATCTGAAACTCCCTCTGTCATGGTGAAATCCTCACGCCTGGTTGTCAGTCAAATCCTTGTCATTGTTGCTCCTTGCTAGATCCTGCCCTGGGCTCTGTGTGTCTATCACGCTTGGGTTTTCTTCTAGTGGTGGGTTTTTTTGGCAATTTATTTGAGTGAGTTCTTTTTAATTTTTGAATGCAGTGCTCAACTTAGGGCCACTCGTAATTGTGTTATCCTCGTGCACTTGTGCTCAAACAGGCTTTTGACTTTCCTAAGTGTTCTTCAAGTGCGGAAATTCAATCAAAGTGCTGTGAGTGCTTTCCCTGTGTCTCGCTCACTCTTGTTCGTTTTGGGCCTAACAGGCTTTGCTACTCCATTCCTGGCCGCCTTATGGGTCAAGGGCCCTATGCTGCTTCCTGTTGCACATGTGGGGGGTGGGCCACTAGGGGGGTGTCCCGGTGTGCTCCTAGATGGGTCAGGTTTTGTTCTGGTTTGACTCTGGGAATCGGACGGCCGATTTACCAGTGGTTCGATTTACCAGTGGTCCGATTGTGGGGATCGGACCAGGTATGTCAGGGCGAAGTGGGGGTCTTAAGGCCCGCGTGTCCGATTCTCAAGAATCGGACGGGCGAGTGTGCGAGGAATCGGTCCGATTCTAGGAGGTCCGATCGGACATGGTCCGACTGGTGACGTGTATTACTCCGTCCGATCGGATCGGGTGGGTCCGAGTCGGGGCGTTCGAGTGGTTGAGTCGGATGAGTTGGTCGGAGCGTCCGATTTTAACAAAAGCGACTGATCGGTTCGGGTGCCACGTGGCATGTCCGATCGGACCAGCTAGTCCGAGTTAGTGATTGAACGGGTGGTTCCGATCGGACCATTGTCCGAGTGTTGGACACTGGGCCGGCCGTCCGATTCCGCCGGTTCGATGGGTCGCGCACACCGATTTGCTCGATTTTCACTAGGTGTATTATCCTATTGGTCGTGCGATTACCCCGCGACAGAGTTGGAGTGGGGCGGACGAGATCGATTACCTGAAGTCACCAAATGCGATGTCCTCCTAGCTCCAGTCGATCGGACAGCTGCCCAGCTCGCTCACTCTCTCACTCTCTGTCTCTTTCGCTCTCTGTTGGTTGGAAATGGGTCCCCCCCCCCCCCCCCCCCCCCCCCAAGAGTTTTATACTCTGCTAGTTCTGCCCTACACCCTCCAGGTTCCTTCCCTGGTGTTTCTTATGCCATTATCTTGCATCTACTCCATTTTTTCCCTTTGTTCCTGTGATTTCTCCCTTGTTTCACAGCAACAGCCCTCTGCCTTTTCGTGTGTGATTTCCTACTGCTAATCTATCCTAAACACATCCTGAATCGAAAACAAAACACTGAACCAATTTCTCCATGTTTTCCAGTCATTAATAACCAGATTGTTCCAAAACACTTACCTGTTCTGAAGATCAAAAACACCAGACTTCCTACCTATCTCAAGCTCCGTTTCAGGGTGAATGCCCTACTTCGATGCTCGATATGGGGCGTGCGAGTGCTCGAGCTTGAATCCGTTTGTCCCGGCAACGGAACCAAAATGTGGGAGCTTTCGCTCAACTGCCAAGTCCCACGGACCGCTTATTGTTCAAGCGTTCCAAGAGAGCTCTCATGGCTATCTCTCACCTAGCCGATGCGCCGTCGATCCTAAGAATGCAGTGAACTTACCTTGATGCTTGATCGAGTGCCCTCCTCTCTCTCACACTTCGGTAGCTCCACGATTCTTGATGCTAGCTCAAGCATCCTCAAGCCTCCTCCATCTCCAAGCTTCATCCTCCATAGCCGCGCGCGAGAGAGAAGAGAAGAAAGGAGAAGAGGAGAAGGGGGGAGGAGATGGTGGAGAGCTTCACCCTCTTGATTCCTCACTCTCTCACGTGCTCACTCCCTCACACTCTTCCACTCCCTCTCTCAAGAGCACACACAAGCAAGAAGAAGGAGAGAAGAAGAGAGGAAGAAGAAGACTAGTTTTGCCACACCAAAGAATGAGCTCTTCATTCACTTTTCAACTTTATATACAAAACCCTACTTCCCTTTTGGGCGGTCATTCCCTTTTTCCCTTTTTTACATGGCTGGTCATAGCCCAGGCCCTGTTTTCCATTATTCTTTTCTCTTCCTTGCTTTCTTTTCACTACCCTTCTATCTTTTACAAATAGCATGGGTGAGAGCCTGGCACTCTTTTACAAGATTTTAGAGTGCGCTTTTTATGCGCCTTCCCCTTTTTATGGTTGCCTTGGTCTTTAACGGTTGTCCTTGCGCTTTTGGGCTTTTCTCCTTCTTTTCCTCCCGTCCGGCTACCTTCTTTTCGCCTTTGCCCTGCGTCTTCTCTGCTTTCTTTTGCTCTCGTCATGTTGGGGTTAACAAGAACCCTATATATGGGTCTCAAACCAAACTCAACTAACTAAGGTGGCATACTAACTGAGCCACGAACTAGAGTAGATAAGGATAGCTGTCATCTAGCTACTATTCATGGGCGGTGTACCAACCACATCTGTGGCTAACAAGTCAGTGACATAAATGCACAACGGTCACCCTGGCATATCACGAGTGGAGCTCGATATCTCAACACTCCCCCTCGAGCTCAATCCCAATTCCTACACACCAAGCAGGTCTCTGAACTTGTGTAGCTTCTCTACGCCCAATGCCTTCGTAAATATGTCAGCTACCTGATCCTCTGTGCTGACATAAACTAGATCAATAAGACCTAGTAAAACCCTCTCCCGCACATAGTGATAATGCACCTCAATGTGCTTTGTTCTAGCATGATAGACTGGGTTATTTGCCAAGTGTATACTACTCATGTTGTCACAATAAATGACAAATGGCCCATTTGTAGGCTGATGCATATTGATAAAGTAGCTTATGCAACCAAGCTACCTCACATGCAGACATTGCTGCGCCCCTGTACTCAGCCTCTGTGCTCGAAAAGGCAACTGTAGGCTGTTTCTTGTTGCTCCAAGTGATTGCAACACTCCCAAAAGAGAACACATATCCACTGGTAGATCGTCTATAAGAAATACTACCAGCCCAATTAGCATCAGTGTATCCATGCAACTGTATTTGAACCCCAGTCTCATAAAGTAGTCCATACTGCAATAATGTGGACTTCACATACCTGAGTATGCGTCTAGCTGCATCCAAATGCGGTTTCCTTGGAGCTTGCATATAGTGACTTACCAATCCAACATCATAGCTCAAATCTGGCCTGGTAATAGTCATATAAATCAAACTTCCTACTATGCGTCTGTACATAGTAGGGTATTTTAGAAGCTCACCTGCATCTGCGCTCAACTTCACATTCTGCTCCAAAGGAACTGAAATAGGCCTACAGCATGTCATCCCATATTTGGACAGCATGTCCAATCCATACTGCCTCTACAAGAGCCGTATCCCACTTGGTGATCTAATCACCTCAATGCCCAAGAAATAACGCAGCTCTCCCAAATCCTTCATCTCAAACTTCTGCTTCAATAGCATTTTCACATAAAGAATATCTTCATCACCGTCACCTGTCATAATCAAATCATCAACATAAATGACAAGTAGCATAATACCTTTCTCTATTTTTCTCACATAAAGTGAAAAATCTGCCTTGGAAATCTGAAAGCCAATAGTGACAAGATACTGTCCTATCTTGTCAGACCATGCTCTAGGTGCTTGCTTCAAGCCATACAAGGCTTTCTTCAACCTGCAAACAAACTCACGATGAATATCATGCACATAACTTGGTGGCTGCTCCATATAGACCTCTTCTTGCAAATCACCATGCAAGAAGGCATTCTTTACATCCATCTGATGTAAAGACCATCCCTTTGATGCAGACATAGCAATGACTGCTCTTACGGTTGCTATCCTTGCAACTGGACTGAATGTTTCTTCATAATCAATGCCATATGTTTGTGCATACCCCTTGACTACTAATCTTGCCTTGTATCTATTCACAGAACCATCTGTATTGTGTTTCACCTTATAAACCCACTTACAACCAATTGCATTCTTATCTTTAGGCAAAGGTACCAATTCCCATGTAGCATTTTCTTCCAAGGCAACCATTTCTTCATCCATGGCTTTCTCCCATTTTTCTTTTCCCATGGCTTGCTCAAAAGAAGTGGGTTCCGGTTCCTGTATCACTTTGACCATATATGCATAGTGAATGGCTATAAATCCATCATATTTCAGCCTATCCATAGGATACCTAGCTTTGGTAGACCTGCATAAAGTAGGTTCACTCCTAGGTGCTCTCAAAACATCCCTGGTCTTCCTTACTCCAGGTGTAACAATAGAAGGAATACCCAACTCATCATCAATGCTCTGTTTTGAGCCACTAGATTCACCATCCACATAAGAGTGACCTGCATTCACATTAAACATGGGCTGATCTACCTTCTCTTTTCCTTTTCGTGAAACGTGCATACCACTATCTGCATTGTTTTGAGGAGATTCTCATGATCTCAATCTGCCTATCCATGGCGAGGAATGTGAACCACTGCTAGAGGACACTCCAGGTCCACTAATATTTTGTGATTGCTGCTGTGAATTCTATGCAGCATTACCATTTTGTGCATCTATATCATCAATCACATTTATTGGTTTATACCAACTACTCATCTCATCCAAAACAACATCTCTTCTCATTGTAAACTTACGAGTAGAAGGATTATAGCATCTATACCCTTTCTGCTGCTGTAGAGAGTAACCAATAAATATGCACTTCTCAGCTTTTGGATCCAACTTGGATCTCAACTCATCTGGCACATGAATAAAGGCAATGCAACTAAAAAATTTCAAATGAGAAATATCTGGTTTTCTACCTGTATACCTCTCCTCTGGAGTCATCCCATGTATTGATGCAGTGGGATTCTTGTTCATTATGTAAACTGCTGTAGCAACTGCTTTAGCCCAGTAAAAATCTGTCAAGTCTTTTTCGTTGAGCATGGCACGAGATACCTCTCCAATATGCATATTTTTCCTTTCTGCAATTCCATTTTGTTGTGGGGTATGACTGCATGAATATTGCTGCTTTATGCCATACTCCTGCAAGAACCTTGCAAACTCATTTGAGAGGTACTCTCCCCCTCCATCTGACCTTAGGCATTTTATTTGCAAGCCTGTTTCTTTTTCAACCATAGCTTTAAGAGTTTTGAAATGCCCAAAAACTTCACTTTTTTTTTTCATAAAATACACCCACACTTTTTTGCTATAGTCATCAATAAAAGTGACAAAATAATGACAGCCTCCAATAGATGCAGCTTTAGTAGTCCACACATCGGAGTGGATTAATTCCAATGGCTTCTTACTCTCTTGAACATGTCTAGGAAATGGTTTCCTTGCCTGTTTTCCAAATTGACAGGCTTCACCTACCTTATGCATTTATGCAATCTTGAATTTAGGCAATCCTGCAACAATATTTTGGGCTTGCATTGATTTAAGTCGATGTACATTAACATGACCAATGCGTTTATGCCAGATATCAATATTGTTGTACTCAATTCAGGCATGTCTGCATCCAACGTAAACATTCTGCCCTTCTTCTTTCCTTTTGCTATCAAGCGACCTTTATTTTTCATATCCTCAACAAAGCATCCATGAGAATTAAATCCGACCTGCAAGCCCTGCTCAACCATTTGACCAACAGAAACCAGGTTCTTGGTGATATTCGGGACATGAAATACATTCGACAGGTATTTCTTTTTCCCATCCTGCATAGACAAAGGAATTTTTCCAATCCACATGATAGGATGTGCAGTACCATCACCAATCTCCACAAATCCTAGTTTTTCCATTTTCCTTGCATCCTGCATCCATTCTGCATGACCTCTCATGTGGTTTGATGCACTTGAGTCAACGTACCACACATCATTTCTTTCTTCTGCACTTGTCATAGAATTGGTAATGTGTTGCAACATAAACAAATGCTCATTTCTGTCATCACCCTGTCTACTAGAAGATGCATAATTCCCTTGTTGGAATTTTCCATTCATGATGTCATTCTGTTTCTTATAGCAGTCTTTAGCCATATGACCCATTTTACCACAATAGTAGCATTCAACATTGTTGTTTGCATTTTGGCCTCTTTGCCATCCACCACGACCTCTTTGGATCCCCCTGCCTCTAGAGTTACCACGTCCTCCTCCATAGGACTGGTTTTCTTGAGTTTGCTGCATATTTTGATTTCTACCACGGCCTCCAAATCAGCCTCCTCTACCTCTACCTCTACCTCTTCCAGCATTTGAGTAGAAGACAGCTTCTTTTGAAGTTCCTCCTGAAGAAGATGCACCACCATTTCTCTGATCCTCAGAAACTAGAAGAGCAATCAACTCCTCAAAATCAAGAAATCTTTCACGGACGGAAATGGATATTCAGAACTGTGCATAATCCTTTCCTAGACCATTTAAGGTCACAGAAACTAAATCATCATCTTCCACTGGTGACCCAATGGAAGCAAGTGCATTTGCAATCTTCTTCACCTTCATGTGGTAGTCATTGATGCTCATACTTTCTCTTTGCACATTGTGCAACTCTTGCTTGAGCTGCATTTTCCTGGCTTGCGTATTTGTGCTATACATTTTTGACAAAGTATCCCATGCCTCCTTGGGCGTACTTGCATCCTGAATATGCACAATCATAGAGTCTGAAATACTGATAGATAGCCAGTACATAACTTTTCTGGCTCTCTCATGCCATCCTTTAAATGTCTACATTTGCTATTGATTGGGAACATCAGGAATAACTGGTTCTTCTTCATTTCCTGCAACGAATTCCCAATATCATTTTTCCATAAGGAAATTCGTCATTCTAAACTTCCATGCTTGGAAGTTGTTCTTGTCAAGCTTTTCAATGACAATCTGTGAAAGAGAATCAGATGCCATTACAGAACACTGCAAAAAATTCTGTCACTGCAAAAAAAAAAACAGCTTCAGCCTCACAAGGGCAAATCTACAAAACTGACGAAAGTGGTATTTGACCACACAGTCACTTCCTAGTGACGATTTTGCATCAACAGGCAACAAGGATGATTCTGTAACTCCTAATGTCTCTGCGCATAGGCATACGATGCAATTTCTATAGTAACTTTTCACCGACCTGTAGAACAGTGGTTGCACAACAAAAACATGGCCTTTTCCTGAGTGCGTGCGAAAAACTTCCGCCTCCAAAACAGGCACCGAAATGGCCTTAAATCAAAAAAACAGGGCAATCAAGGGCTAAAGCCCACACCCGCAGCATATACTATCCTCTTGCTACACCGCGAAGGGTCTCTCAATTTGAGACAATGCACTCTTGCACTTTCCGTCTGTGCTACCTGCAGAGACTTGTTGCCACAACAAAAAAATGAAAGCAACACTGGTCCTCTACCAGAACACCGCAAACTTGGTTTGCTTTCTTGAGCTCCTTAGCATGAACAAGACTCTGATACCATGTCAAGATTGTGGGAGAGAAGGAAGGAGTCTCACTTGTAGCTTTCTTACTTGCACAATGGGGGAATACACACAAAGGTGGAGGCTGAAAATAATTTTCCTCTTCTTAGTTTGTGTAAGCCAAAAAGAACTCTAGTACAAAGAAATAGAAGAACCCTATATATGGGTCTCAAACCAAACTCAACTAACTAAGGTGGCATACTAACTGAGCCACGAACTAGAGTAGATAAGGATAGCTGTCATCTAGCTATTATTCATGGGCGGTGTACCAACCGCATCTACAGCTAACAAGTCGGTGACATAAATGCACAATGGTCACCCTAGCATATCATGAGTGGAGCTCGATATCTCAACATGAACATGTTGACCTCCGCATAAAAATGTCCAAGTAAGCCAGACATAAACTTGCATTTATGGGCTGCCTCAAGTACATCTTTGAGCATTCGAGGTTGCAATAAAGTATTCCAAAAATGCTCGGTATATTGTGAAATAGGCTCACGATCCCTCTATTGCAGAAGATCCCATTGTTTGATTGCTTTTTCATGGAATTGGGGTGGAAGGAAATTCTGCAAAAATTTCTTTTGGAAAGTCTCCCAAGTAGTAGGACAATCAATGCTCTTGTGGACAACATTCCACTATAGGAATGCTCTATCCACTAGATGATTAGTGACACACTTAATTTTGTCTTTCTCAGCATACTGTTCTTTATGGAAATAATCATCAAATTGACTGCTAAAATTGGTTGGTGGCTAGTATCAAGCAAGAGGGCAAGCTGAGCCACTTTAGGCTTAGCTTGGAGCCTACTTTGGAGGTGATAGATTGGAGCCCCAAGAGGAACACCAAGGAAAAGGAGATTCTACTGCAAGAAAATCTATCTTGTAACATCAACAAGATTTTATCTCATTCTTTTGATAACCAAAACAAAGAAAACAACAAATCTTCACGCAGCATCATAGTAGATTTCTCCCATGGATTTGATACAATCAACCATAATCTTCAACATCTTCATAGAATCCATCAATATAACAAAGAACACAAAAGAATACACCATCTTTTTAATGGAAATCAATCACATAGTATTCATCTTCAATGTCTTCATAGTTCTCTCTCTCAATCTCTCATATATAGTTACATTGTTTTTATAGAATTGACTATCTCTGGCTCTCTCTCTCTAAGTGTTTTCGCTGAATGACCAGTGGAGGAGGGGAATCAAGATCCTCTATATCAATAGGTTCTGACTCTTCTGAAGGTGGTGGAGGAGGTACTGGATCAGATGGAGAAGGTGGAAGCACACCCTTCTTTAGGCCTGAGTATGTCAAGAAAGCATACAGGTAGGAACCATAGGTGACATTTGTGACATTTCCCCTGGTTACTTTGACAAAATGTTGGTCCATCTTTGTAAGCATGTAAGTGCTCCAATCAATAGCCACTCCTTTTAACACCATCTTGGAAGCTGTAAAAAGCTCTTTGGACAAGTAATGGGATGGTGTTTTGGCAGGCATAAACCTGTCTTGGAGAAACTGGCAGACTAACTTCCACAGAGGATCAATGATCATGAAAAAAGATACACCTGAAGTGTTGATCACTTTCTTGACATCCAGAATTTCCTTGGTCTGCTTCTGTAACAGCTTGAAAATCTCATCACTTTGTAGGGAAGAGACAAAGCCTTCCCTAACCCTCGGGGTGTCAATATCATGGAAGCACCATGAACCAAGCCTGACTTCTTGCTGTATGATGCAAGGAACTCATCACCAATGAATGGATCATCTGGAATTGGTGGGAATGAAGCAGCCACGAAAGTCGCAAGTCCTACTTTCGCTATAGGCTCAAAAGCCAGTAGGGAAGAATAATCCCTACTGACCAGCGAGACATACTGGATATGAGGAGCGTGAGGTGCCATTCAAATGAAAAACACACACACCACAACATAGACAATCACAAAGAATGCCTGCAAAATAACCAAAGGGCTATAAAAAAGAAATCAATCAAAATAAGAACACACACACACCAATGTAGCTAACCCAATTTACCACCCCAAACAACCCACATCCTAGAAAAAATTCAGCATGACCTCTACACATATGCGATTGAAAATTTCATGCGATGCAACAAATAGGCACCAAAGCCCCGTATCAGGCAATAAATAAAGGAAAAAAAAAAAACTACAAACCGTATGTGTAATCATAACACATAGACAAATCATAATACCATAAAAATGTAAATCAAGACCAAACCATAACCTTGACCATCAATTTCAACTAAAAAGACTTTATGCGCCCATCCCACGAAGCCTGTTTATTAAAAGAGAAAAAAAAGTACAGTGAGGAAAAATTATTTTAATGAAGGGTTCATTTTAAGAAATTATTAACAATGGGTGACATTTTATTAGGTTATAAACCTTAATAAGAAAACGGCGGTTCCTTCTTAAAACGTTAATTACAATTTATTAGGGTGAAACGGTGCTTTATCAAAACCCAGACTACAATTTCCAAACTAGGTCTCTAAATGTAAATTCATTAATTAAAAATTAATAGTAATGTGGAGCACTTTTTTGTCAGTTCGTGCTTTTTTGTGATGATCGGTTCATTTTTATTAAAAATTAATGTGCCTCTTAAGCGCTTGTAGAGCATGCAAAGTGAATGGCTAGTTGATTATTATTATTAGAAACTGTATGTTTGGCATGAATGCACGTGGAAAAGTGGGTGAATATAGTTCATTTTAGCAATTAAGTGTGGTTAAGGGGTAATGAAAATAAATAAAGCTCACAAAATAAATACCTAGTAGGGATGTGTATGTAATAAACTGAAGACACACAGAGTAGTCCCCCAAAATGCAATGAATCCAGTCAAACAAAAACAAAGACCACTCATTGAAAAAAATAAAGCACCTTAGTGTTTTTGTTTTATTTGGATTTGATTTTTATTTTTTATTTTTTATTTATGGTTTTTTATTTTTATTTTAGGTGTTGTATTGTGTATATTATTTGGTTTGGTTTATTTGTTTTGTTATTTTGTTATTTTTTTCTTTTTTTCTTTTTAAATAATTAAGTCGGGATATAGGACATATGAATATGTTATGAAGTGTAAGAGTAAATTTTTAGCCATTTAGCAAGTGTCAACAATGTGTGTTAATTCATTCATGACTTTCCAACTGATTTTTAAGATTCAAAATAAATTTTTATGAAGTGTAGTATTAAAATTAGGGTTTCTTGGCTTCAAATAATATTTTTGCCTTTTATGGAAAAAAAATTATTGAGAAATTAGTAGAAAAAGGGACAAGGGGGTTTGTAGAGATCCTCAGCAATTGTGGAAGAGCATCAACGGGCCTCCAATGTCGAAATATGTGTGCCATAATGAGCGATTTTATGAGAAAAAGACAAATTTTACAGTTTTATGATGGATTCTTGCTTGAAATGGTTAGTAATGCTTGGATTTGATTGCCAATTCTCTATTTGATTAGTCATGTTGAAAGAATCATAAACAAATAGTCGTATAATAACTGTATGCAAAACATGCAAAACTCGAGACTAGGCGATTTTAGGACAAATATGTGGTTTTTGGATTTTTGGTGTGTATTTGCCGTTCACATGGAATGAAATAGGCTAAGAAAATCATTTAGTATGGTAGTAACCAGTCCACATCTGAAAATTAGTAAATTATTTGTAATTTTCTATAAATAAATAGAGAAAATCAAAGAAAAATAGAGAAAATTAGATTTTTCACACCATAAAAATAAGAAAAAATAAGATTAATGTGTGTGATTGCATAATGGAGCTGAAGCATGAGGTTTAGCCTCAGTTTATCAGTCCCATTTCTTTGTTAGAGTGTGTTTTAACTGCTTTCAATAAGGAAAAATACATTAAGAAAATGCCCTGTACCTATCAGCATAAGCAAAATCTTAAACAATAGGGGGGTTGTTGAGCTGTTAAAGTACATTAAATTATGATGTTTGATGTTGCATTTCATATAGAGTTTGTGGCTGTTTAAAAATTAAAGGGACTAGTAGTATGAGGAAACTCGGTGCTTGCCCAAGCAATGAAGCATTCATGTAGTAGAAAAGGAAATCATGAAAAGAATTGTCTTTGCACTTTCAAGTTCGTGATTTTCAATGAATATTTGTTTGAGCATAGTGGTCATATTCACACTTGCATTGATGCACCTCATGGTATCGTATCCTAGATGCATAGCACCTGTTTGTATGAGTGATGACCCGGTGATGAGAGTATGAGGTATCCCAAGTCGTAGGGTTAGATATTTGGTTCCTTGGGGTTTATTTGGTGAGGTTTATATATCATCTCTTGGATCAATTTATCAAAAGAGTGGACTTTATTTTGAAAGTGTTTTATGTGCATGACACATCTTGGGGCCAATCCTTGAGGTGTAGGAGAGTCGTAGTGGAGCCTCAGTGATCAATCGAGGGATACTCTCTGTGTATGTGCTATATGGTGTATAACATCTGCATGTTTAGGGACTCCTTTTGAGGAGTAAGAAAAGAATTATTGATTGGACTATAAAACACTAAAAACACAAAGTTGTAGATGCTCTTGGCCGCGAGGCCATGTGGGGTGGTTTGAGGTGAGGAATGGGGCTCGGCTAGTACCTTAGAGCCAATGCTAGGGCTATTTTAGGTCCCGACAGGTGGTGCATTTGCCGGAAGCCGGTAATAAGCAACAATTTTTGAATCTCGGTCAATAGAAACCAGTTTGTTAGTGTATACCAAAAGGTAGTGAGTTAGATTCCAAAGACCATCAAGTTGAACTCCAAAAGCAAGAAAGAGCTGAAAGGGCTAGATGAGGGATCAAAATAATTAGAAGATATTTTCCACAAAGGAATGGTCCAATATCCTTGCAAGGGAGGGGTCTTAGTAACCCTATTCCTATGGATAGTCTGTTAGGAGGAGGAAGCTCTAGTACTTCCCCTCTTCCAATCAGTCCGTCCACTTTGAGTGGAGTAATAGTTCCCATCGTCCACACTCCTTTAGCAAATTCGGTTGTTACGATGGCGCAACCCATTGCAATCTCACTAGGGAAGCCGAACTTGCTAGCCTTAGCGTTTCCTCTACCCATTTTTAATGGGTTAGTAGAGGAAGATGGAGAACTTCATATTGATGAATTCCAAGAGTTAATGTTCAATTGTCGAATTCAAGATGAAGGACATTTGATGATGTTCTTTAATATGACTTTGAAAGGATGAGATGCAGTATGGTATCATAGCCTAGAAGCTAGAACCATAACCACGATTGACTTTTCTTTGCGGCCTTTCAAAGAGAATTCGCCCCTGAAAGGGGAGGTTAGTAGTATTGGCTACGTGTCCTTAATGTAACATGTCAAGAATCTCACAAAAATGTTCCTAGGTATGCCAAGAAATTGAAAGAAGTATTTCATAAGTTAGTAACCTATATTCCTATTCAAGCTGTTGCTCAGTTGTTGCAATACTTTTTGAATGGGCTAGACTTTAACATTCAAGTGCAGTTGAGCACAGTTGCTCTTACCCACATTGATACGGCTATTACAAGAGCAGAGGAGGTAGAATCTTGATTGCAAGTGGCTTATACCTCTAGGGAAAACTGGAATCTGAGTTAAGGGTTTGGAAATACTTAAGCGTTGATAAATGGTGGTCAAGGGATGCCTATGAGTCCTCCTAATGGGAGAGGAAGCACGATCCAAAATGTACCTATGTTGCCAGCTCCTCCCAATGTAACCATGCCTATGGCTAGTCAGATGGCTCCACCAAATGTTGGAAGTCAAACGATAAATCTTGCCGTTGTTCTAGGAAATCAACAGTTGATTCCTAATCAAGTAGTAAGACCAATTGACAACACGTAGATGATTTCAACTATGAGTCAAGTGCATCAAATGTCCTTGGTAAAGTTCATAATATGATGAAGCACTATACTGACATGATCATTGAAAAATATAGGCAAATAGTACTTGATGTCGATTTCCATAAGAAGTAGCAAAATTTGATAGGGAGTTGATGCCGTGAAGAGGGTGTCCCCTCAAGATTCAATTGTAAGTGGTGTGGTGGCCAACATTTCCCTAGGAATTATCCAAATGTTAAATGTGACAGATGTGGGAAGTCCAACCATTTAGCTAGTACATGTTGGAGTAAGATTAGTTCTCTTCAGCACGGAAGTAAACAACCAGGCCCGGTCAATCATCAATCATAAGGAAATAATCTCCAGCAAGATGAGGGACCGAAGTAAATACTACAGAGAGGGAAAGCTATGGTAGAGGAGCTGCCTAGTGGGCAGTGGAGTGACCCTTATAGAAGCCATTTGTGTCAATGGCAATGAAGCTTCTAACCTATGAGTCATTTTACAAGAGGGAAAAGGGTAAAGAAGCTGATAGAGACAAGGTAAAACCTGTCGAGGGAAAGCCTAAGCAAGATAATAAGGGGATGCAAGTCCTTAATCCCGATATGGAAGGTGGACCTCTAAAAGTTGTAGATGGTAAAGCTGACCCTAAGAAGGATAAGGAGTTGCCAAAGAAGAAGGAAAAAGCCAGGAAAGAGGCACCAAAGCCTAAAAAATCAAAGGAGAGAATGGCACGGCGAGAAAAGAGAGCTCTTGACTAACTATCATGAATTTGATTTAGCAAGTTCTCTTTGCGAAGTTAAGCTGGAGGTGAACCTTCTATAGTTAAGCTGGATCCTATATCATTGAGCCCTTGGGAATAATGTGAGTAGACGATTGGTTTGAATATGAGGAAAAGCATTGTCCAAGGGTAGCAATATATGTTGATGGGATATTAGTGGATGATGCTATTGTGGACATAGGATCCTCTAACATTATGAGTTCGGAATTGATGGAGAGGTTGGGATTAGAAACAAAAAAAGATGCCTCTACGATTCTCCGAATGACTGATGACAATTTAAGATAACCTGAAGGTTGCGTTACTAAAGTCCACGTGACCATTGCCAATGTGGAATGCATCCTGGACTTTAGGATCATTAGGTTTGTAGGCCAACCTAGCTATCAAGTATTGCTAGTAGGTAGGCCATGGATTTTACAAGCAGACTATTAGGTTGATATACCCATTGGTCGATTGATCTTTGGCAGGGGTGCCATATGTGTGGTAGTAGATGCCTATCATCCTGAATCTCCTCAAAGTGAGAGAGTTCCTCTATCCTGGTCAGATTTAGACACATTAGATGCTCCATGTACTAGTGAGTTGTCATCATGACTGAAGGGAGCTCTCTCGCTCAACCCCCAAGACATACGAGTTGCTTATTAGTCAAGCATTTCAAGCTGAGAGACCATGGCTACCTCTCACATAGCCGATGCACTCTCCCTATCTATGGGGTGTAGTGAGCTTACCTTGATACCCAATCAAGCACCCTCCTCTCCCATGCACACTAGTAGCTCCACAATCCTCAATGCAAGCTCAAGCAATCTCAATCCCTCTCTGTCAAGCTCCATCCTCCATAATTGCGCGAGACAAGAGAAGAGAAGAAGATGAAGAGAGGAGATGGGGAGCTGAAAGGTGAGAAGGATCGAAGCTTGCACACGAGCTATGGCGGGAGAGCAAGAGCAAGAAAGAGAGAGACAAGAAATGGGAACTCCAACAGTCACAATGTGTGACCGGGCCTTCCTTTATTTACTAGTCACTAAAAAATGAATGTAAAGAATAAAGTGACGTGACGGGCGCCCGCCACCTGCAGTGTGCAGTGGCGGGTACTGTCAGTGTAGTAATACATGGGACAACACGGCGGAGGCGCGTTTACCCCAACAACCTCCCACTTAAAGGCGAATCTGCCCCAGTGAGAGAGAAAGAAAAGAAAAAGACAGTACAACTGTACATAGGTACAAGGGATGAGGAAAGGCAACATCTCATCCAACGCCTATCAATCTCCTAAGGAAGGCAAAGCACTCAGTAGTGAGGCTTTTTGTGAGCAGATCTGCAGGATTCTCGTCAGTGAAGATCTTGACAAGGTCAACAGACTTGTCCTCCACGACACCACGTATGAAGTGATACCTCACCTCAATGTGTTTTGTCTTCGCATGGAAGACCGGATTCTCAGCCAATTGAATGGCACTCATAGAATTCGAATGTAGTGTAGGTATAGCATCAATCCCAAGGTCAGCAACTAGACGGCCTAGCCATATGGCCTCCTTGCAAGCCTTAGTGGCTACAACATACTCGGCCTCAATGGTAGACAAAGCTGTACACTTCTGAACCCTGGACATCCAAGAGACAGCACCTTCAACATAGGTGAATACATAGCCAGAAGTGGACTTTCTACTATCTGCATGTCCTGCATAATTGGAGTCAGTGTACCCCACGACCCTTGTATCCTGGCTGCCATAGCAAATACACATATTTGCCCTTCAGGTACCTCATGATGCCCTTCACAGCATCCCAATGTTTCCTACCAGGTGTAGCCATATAGCGTGCCACAACACCAACTGCAAAGGCAATATCTAGACGAGTGGCTATCATAGCATACATCAAACTGCCCATGGCTGAAGCATAAGGGATCTGGGCCATCTCGGCCCTCTGCTCATCTGTCTGCGGACAATTGGCCTATGAAACCTTCACATAAGAAGGCAATGGACAGCCAATAGGCTTTACGTCCTGCATGCGGAAGCGCTCAAGGACTTTATGAATATACTCCCTCTGTGACAAGTAGAGGAGTCCCTGATGCCTGTCATGTCTAATGCGCATACCAAGTATGTGAGAGGCCTGTCCCAAATCCTTCATCTCAAAGCTCTTCTTCAGCTGAGATTTAAGAGCATCTAGCTCATCATGAGCTTTCCCTGCTATCAGCATATCATCCACATAGAGTACCAAAATAAGCAATGAACCATCACGGGCTTTCTTTTGTAAAGACACGGATCCATAGCACTCCTGCTATAGCCCTGTGACTGCATAAAGGCATCAAACTTATGATACCATTCCCTAGGTGCCTGCTTCAAGCCATAAATACTTTTCTTCAGCTTGCACACTAGGTGCTCCCTGCCAGGTTCTGCAAAGCCCTTAGGCTGCTCCATATAGATCTCATCATGCAAGTCCCCATGTAAGAAAGACGTCTTGATATCCATCTGATATAGATCTAAGTCAAGCTGAGCGACCAAAGCCAAGACCAAGCGCAGGGTGGTCATCTTAACCACAGAAGAAAAGACCTCATCAAAGTCTACACCATGCTCCTGCTTAAAACCCTTTGCTACCAATCTAGCCTTGTATGCCGGCTTGGGATGTCCAGGGGTACTTTTTAGCTTGTACACCCACTTGCATGGCAAAGCCTTCTTGCCCTTAGGCAAGGCAACCAAATCCCAAGTCTCATTCTTATGCAAGGAGTCAATCTCAGACTGCATAGCCCTCTCCCAGGAGTGACTGTCACCCCTGCGCATAGCCTCATCATAAGTGAAAGGCTCTCCTGCATCTGTAACCAAAATATAATGCATAGAGGGCTGAAATCTATTAGGTGGACATCTGTCTCTAGCAGACCGTCTCACTGCAGGCTCTGCTGCCTGCCCAGCTGCCTGTCCAACACCCTGACCATGAGCATCTGCTACAGCTGTAGGCTATCCAACTGGCTGTGGAGGAGCTCTAGGATCCTCCTGAAAGATCACTCTACAGATCTCAACCACTTTCTCAGGCTGCCTGTGCATATTGTCTTCATGGAAGACTACATCATGGCTGCGTACTATTTTCCGCGCTTGCGGATCCCATAGGCGATAGCCCATCTCTCCTGAATCACCATAACCAAGAAAGATGCATTTAATGCTCTTTGGATCCAACTTACTCCTCTTGTCCTTGGGCAGATGGCAGAATGCCTCACATCCAAAGACACGAAGATGCGCATAAGAGGGTGGCTTACCAGCCCAAACTTCCTCTGCAACCTGGAAATCCAATCCACTAGAAGGCGATCGGTTTATGTCATGCACTGCCGTACTAACTGCCTCAACCCAAAAGCTTTGTGGTAGTCCTACATGGCTAAGCATAGAGCGGACACGCTCTTGAATAGTCCTGTTCATGCGCTCAGCCAAACCATTCTGGGCGGGCGTGTAAGGGGCGGTCAACTGACGCTTAATACCCCTGTCATCACAAAACTGCTCAAAATCATGTGAGACATATTCTCCCCCATTGTCAGTCCTAAGGCATTTCAGCTTATACCCAGTCTGGTTCTCAACAAGAGCAAGCCAATGTTGAAAGACTGCCAAGACATCGGACTTTTGCTTTATGGGATAAGCCCACGCTTTCCTAGAAAAATCATCAATGAAGGTAACAAAGTACTTCGCGCCACCCATAGACATACATGGCATGGGCCCACAAACATCTAAATGCACCAAAGCCAAGGGCTCACTCATGCATGGCCTACCTGATTTCTTATGCGTAGACCTATTCTGCTTACCATAAAGACAATGATCACACGAGTCAAAACGTGCATAGTCCAAAGGCGGAAGATACTGCAAACCAGATAACATTTTCATTCCCTTCAAAGACATATGCCCCAAACAGGCATGCCAAAGTGATACATGTGGGATAGAGCCCACTGTCAAAACATGGTCTATAGAAGACCCAGATACAACAAGAGGATAGAGGCTGCCAGCCTTGGCACCTCTAGCAAGCACAAGTCTGCCTTTGGTAATCTTCCAGGCAGAATCCCCAAAACAGACATGAAACCCTGCATCATCCAACTATCCTGCAGACATAAGACTGCGCGTAAGCACAGGTACATGATGTACATCCTTGAGCAAAAAGGAACTGCCAGTGGAAAACTGCAACTGAATATCTCCACAGCCCACAATATCGTGAGACCTGTCATCTCCAAGTCTGACTGATCCAGATACAGTACGGTAAGAGTGAAACCACTCACAATAAGGCGTCACATGGAAGGACGCACTTGAATCCAATAACCAGCACTGTGCATACATACTAGGTGTCTCAGTCAAGTGTGAGGCACTAGAAGAACTAGCTGCAAGTATGAACTCATCACTACCATCGGAATCCTCGGTCTGCATGACATTAATTTCTTCAATCTTGACGCTGGACTTCGCAGGTACTATGCTGCGATTAGAGGACTTCTCCTGCACTTTCTCTTTCCCCTTATCCTTGCGCTTCTCATTGCGCAACTCATGACACTGTGGTCTGATATGGCCCTTTTTTCCACAATGATGACAAGTGACATTAGCGTTGCGCCCACGTGACTTACTACGCGACTTTCCACGAGATTTAGACCGACCCTTCTGAGAGTCACGGCCAAGGCCATTCCCACGCTCATTCTTGTCATTCCTGCCTCTAACTGTCAAAGCATGTGGAACACGAGAGGCATCCAAGTTTTTGCGATTAACCTATTCCTGCAGAAGAGCACTCTCAACATCATTCAATTTTAGAGTAGCACTAAAGGCACATAGGGCAGTGCGGAATACATCCCATGACTCATTTAGAGTCCCAAGCAAGAAAATAAGAGTTACTTCCTCTCCAAAGGTGATATCCTGCGAAGTCAAGTTCTTCAGTATAGCATGGAACTGGCTCAAGTGAGCAGACATAGTCACATTATCCTTCATGCGCAGATCCATAAGCTGCTTCAACCAGTACATCTGACTCGTCGGACTTTTCTTATCATAAAGATTCTTGATCTTATTCCATAGATCCCATGCACTCTGTGCTTCCTCTAATACATTATAATGTACCTATTCAGTGAGAGACAATACAATCGTGGACTTGCATAGCTCATCAAGTTCAAGCCAGTCGTCATTGTCCATAGTTTTAGGCTGCTCCCTACTCAACCGAAGTGGCTTAATCTGAGATTTTTGCACCAAGACCTGCCAAATTTGACTCTTCCAATAAGAGTAGTTGGTACCATCCAACTTTGTGATGTTAAATATGGCATTATCAGTCAAAGAGGATGCCATAATGCAGGCTGGAAATGCATAGACAATGTAAAACTGCTGGTTGTTTTACTGCAGAAAATGCTCAAAATCCACTGAAATGAGCTCCAAATGGCGAGAAAAGTGTGCCAAAAGATGCTGCCCACTTAGTACTAGGTGTGCTACACCAAATCAGGATATTTCAGCATAAAAAATACTGCTCAGTCCACCAATAAATGCTTGCTGTAATAAATTTCAAAATTGCAATAATGAGAGCAAACTGTCCCAAAACAGGATCTAATGAACAATGCTAGGTCCAAAGCCGGCATAAAGAGGACAAAACAAAGCCAAATGATAGTGAAAATACATGAGCATAACACCGAGATATGTCAAATAGCATCTGCCAGTAAGAGGCACACCCCAGACAATCTAGGCAAAATGTAGAACCAAGTGCCAAAACCTGACACAAATAGGTGTCTGCTCAAAAGAAAGCGGATCCAAAATTGAGACTCAGCTCATAAGCATCCTGTGAACCAAGACATATACTCAATGCAACATCCAATTGTCGGAGTATAATCCCAAAGTCTCAATACATCTATAGCTGCTCAATGACATAGACTGCTCCAATAGCATGTAATCCGTGCTCAAGGTCAAGTAAGCATGCAAGATGCTCCCACTAGCACAAAATGCGTACAATTGAGTTAAGGGCTCAAGAAAACCAAGACAAAGTACCAGTGACAAGTGACCAAGTCAATGCGTCATACGCTTCCCAAGAGCATGACATACATGAAGCAATTGATGTAGCAACCACTAAGCAAGACATAATCCCAATGGCAAGATCTCTGTCAAGTCAATACATCCAGTAGCAAGCCAAAGTCAACATCCCTGTGAGTCGGAAGTGTTCAAAACATCCAAATTGGAGCTCCAAAATATTTGTCAAGCATGGACGAACTAAGAGGCATCAACCACGGACCAAAGCATGTAATGCATAGAGCTTATCCGTCAAGTACAGACAATAGGCATAAGCGGCGCAAATGCCAGTCAAGTTGACCAAACTGCCAATGACAAACCAATAACAACGGAGCAAATGCGATGCTCAAAAGCATTCCAGAATCACGATCATGAGTTCGAATTCGATCCCCAAAGTGTAGTACATCATGACATAACCCATAGCATACATCCGGTATCGATAGAGAAGCAATACATGTGACAAATGAGCTTCAGCCCGCTCATGTACAGCAGCTCTAAACAGTCCAAAACTGTCAATTTTCAGCCCAAAAACAATGCCAAATCACGGGCAAATCGAATACATACATTCCCAAGACATTAGGCATCATGTAGACCGCATACGGGCATCAAACAAGGTAACCGGAGTAGAGTATAAGCATCAAATGCCAATGCCAAGTGTGGCTGCCTTGTTTCCAGCACTGTATAACAGTAAATGACAGTCCCAAATCAGCCAATATTTCAGGCCAAAATCATGGCATAATCATGTGCATACATTCCCAAGACATTCGGGCATCAAGTAGACCGCATACAGGCATCAAATAGCACAACCGGAATGGAGTATAAGCAACAAATGCTAATGCCAATGGTGCTGCCCTATTTTCAGCCTGTTATGACAGTTTATGACAGTCCCAAATCTGAAGAAATCAGCCCCAAATGATCAAGACCAATGCGCAAATCTTGAATGACATCAAACATGAAGTCTATAGCCCTCTTGATCAAGGTAGAGAGCAAGAAGCAATGGCCAAGTGTGGAGCTGAAGTAGACGAGTGCTAACAGCCTGGAAAAAAATGGTGCAATCTGTCCTGTTGGTGCTGAACTTGTTGCTACTCCACATGGGCTAAAAAGGGGGTAATGGGGGGCTCAAGAAGGGCCTATCAAAGGCCTATGAAAAGACTCTTTGAGCCTTGATAGGTGTAAGGCACAATATGAGGGAAATAAGCTTCAAGGGTTTGAAGCCATGGCTGCCCTTGCTGTTTGCAACCTATAGACTGAAATAAAACCCTGAAAGAATGATCAAATACCTCAGTATCAATGCCTTGAAGGTGCCTCAATAGGCCGAAAAGGTGCTCGGGAAGCCGGGGAGTGACGGGAGCTCGGGGAGATCGGATATGGCTATCGGGATGGAGATCCAATGCATGAAGGGAGTCGATACGAAGGTAGAGAAGCACCGAGTCGAGCTCGAGCAAGAAGAAGCCAAGCTCTGATACCAGTTGAAAGGTGAGAAGGATCGAAGCTTGCACACGAGCTATGGCAGGAGAGGAAGAGCAAGAAAGAGAGAGACAAGAAATGGGAACTCCAACAGTCACAATGTGTGACCGGGCCTTCCTTTATTTACTGGTCACTAAAAAATGAATGCAAAGAATAAAGTGACGTGACGGGCGCCCGCCACCTGCAGTGTGCAGTGGCGGGTACTGTCAGTGTAGTAATACACGGGGTGGCACGGCGGAGGCGCCTTTACCCCAAAACAGGAGCTTCTTCTCCTCGATCCCTCACTCTTACACACTCACTCCCTCATTTTCTCACACTCTCTCACACTCCCTCAATCCCTCACTCAAGCACACACAAGAAGGTAAGAAGAAGAGAAGAAGCTTTTTGCCACACACCAAGAATGAGAGTTTCCATTAACTTTTTGGCTTATATACATGCCCTCTTTCCCTTGGGTGGTCATCCCCTTTTTACATGGCCAGCCGGCCCTTTTTCCCATTGCCCTAACTTCCTATAATATACATGTTCTCTTTCCCTTGGGCAGTCATCACCTTTTTACATGGCCGACCGTGGCCTAGGACCTTTTTCCCTTTGCCCTAACTTCCTTGCTTAGTCGTACCATCCATCCATGGTTACAAATTGCATAGCAGGGATCGTAGTGCTCTTTTACAAAGATTTTGGTTGTGCCTTTATATTTAGAGGTGCACCTTCTCACTTTTGGCTTTTTTGTAGCTTCCATGGTTGCGCCTTGGCCTCCTGCTGGTTGTTTCCATGCTTTTGGATTTTTTTCCGGGTTTGTTCCCTTGTGAGGTGCCTTTTCCTTTTTTTTTGTCTTGCATTTTCCTCTTTGATGCCTCTTTTTCCAATTTCTCTACTCTGTAGAGTGAACATTACCCCCTCCTAGCCCAGTGCCAGTCCCATGACACTATTGGGTGGTGAGTTAGACTATGGTGGTGATGGGGTAGTCGGGTGGCTTTTTGAGTGTGTATATAAGCCCTGGTTGAGGATTGTTGGAGGGATTCGTGCTTGAAATTAAAGATGGTAATGGAGTGAGTCCCTTTGAGGAGCTGGTTGTGGTGGAGGTCTGCCTTTGAAATTGATGATGGTGTTAAGGGAATCCCACGTCTTAAGGTTGGCCATGGGTGGATCTACTCTTGATAAAAAATGGAGTTGGGTGGATCCTCCTTGGAGAAGCCGAAGATGGTGGAATTGTTCTTGAGGTTTAAGATGCTGTTGGACAAGTTTCTCTTATTGTGCCCTCTCCTTGATGTGACATGATCTTAACCTGCAAGACAAAGTTGTGCACTTCCTAAGGGGTGTGTCTGACTTACCGTGTAGTGCATGGTGCATGTGCTTGTGGAACTGGGAGATGGGTCTAAGCCCTTGGTGGTGTCCTATACTTGAGGACCCAGTTCGTGCATGATTGTAAGTGCGGTGCATCACTTAGGGAGACAAGTCTTGGAAATGTCCTACCCTTGATGTGCCCTATGTATGTGCTATGGGGGATGGGGCTACGTATAAAACCCTAGGTGCAATGATTATGGCACTCAAGATGTTTTTGGAGGATCCAGTGTTTCTTGTTTTTCTTTCTTTGCCTTTGTCTTTTTTCTTTTTCTTTTATTTTCTTTTTTTTTGAGTAGATGATTATAGCCGGTATTTTGACGTAAGGGGTACTCTTAGGCTCTTCCCCGATCTTCATAGGATGATTCGCGAGAGTGGTCTTAGGGACTTAGTAAAAAAGGAACGGCTCTGCAGGTATTCCTTGATACTAGCCTTTACATTAAGAGGTGTGGTTGACAAGAAAGGATGATTGCACCTCGTAAAGTGGCTATTGCTCATGTGCTCAAGCATCTTCATACAAAAAGAGGGAAGCAGGGTTGCCCTCATCATGAGCCTAGCCATAGTGTAGCTATCTATTCGTAAGTTAATGTCAAAAAAGAGTGGGGGAAGGTGGGCTTCCTCACTTGTTGGCTTTTGCTTAAGTAAAAACCTAATGGTCCTAAGGTAGTTACATGTAGTTATAATTGTAGGATCTGGGCAGGAAGAGAAATCCTTCAGGAAGCAGGACGCAAGTCCCCTGCTTTGAAAGTCATGCATCCCTTAGGAGTCTTTGCATTGACATTATAGATCTTTGGAAAGTCGTATCTTCCATATACATTCCTATCATAATCTACTCCATATTTACGCGGGTAGGGCATGTAGATAGGATCGTTCCTTTCCTCAAGTAGAGTGTTGCAAAAGGCCATCCATGCATCGAAATTGGTATAGCAAATCCTCCTTTGCCACTTTGGCTGTGCCTCATAGTCGGACAGTCTTGGTAACCCGATAGACCTTGTCTTGCCAATAATCCACGGGCTCGCGCCCCCATTGCGTAATTACCATGCTTCTCTCCTCGACCAATCGGTTCACTAGGGTGTTGCCTAGGCGAATGATCCTTTCCACCACATCCAAAGGTAGGACTCATTCCAAGGCTCATGGGTAGAGGTAGGAGAACTGGAAGGGTCAGGATTGGAGTTCCTGCTACTGCCAGATAGTTAGCTCCTGCGGCCAGTTGATGGGATGGTGATCCTCACATAGTGGCATGGGCTCGTCAGGAAGTTGTCGTGGCCATGCTTGCGCTCTTTGCTAGGCTTTCTCCACAAGTTCCCATCTTCTTCTTCTGGCAACAATGATGCGTTCAAGGACCTAGGCACCCTTTGGATCTTCTAGGGGTAGGTCAGGCAAGGGTAGACTGGGCTCGTTGGTTTGCAGTTCTTCTTCAATTTCTTGCTCAATTCCTCGATGTCTTGTTCCATCATGGGTTCGACTAGGGGTGGATGGGGCTGCTCTTGTTCTTTGAATTCAAGTTCCTTGATCTCATCAGTGGAGAGACTGGCTTGTCATAAGTAGTTGCGTTGCTGCTCCTTGGTTATGCTTGTGTGGCGGTTGGGAGTGTGCACTCTTGTAGGCCATACCTCAAGGCTCTGGTTGTCAGCTCCAGTTTCCTTTTCATTCTCTCCATTGAATCCTCACCTTTAACTTGTGTGATGTGAAACACTATGCTTAGGAAGGCTTGCCTCTACGTGTCTGAGCGCACTTTTGCAGCTTTTGACCTAGATTCAACGAGTACTCTCTCACATTCTGCCACTACCAGGCACTCTATCCATCCTTGCACTCTTTCAAATTTGCACCTCTCCCATTACTGTGCTTTCTCTTCTAGATATTTCTTGTCTTTTTCCATCTCCTAAGACAGTATCATTACCACGTGCTGTTGCTCATTCAACACTTCCATCATTTGGGTCTTTTCTTTGTTTTGGTGGTTCAGCTGCTCTTTTTCTATCCTTCTACCTTGCTTAACCATGGTGAACTGTTGGTGGCTTTTGCGAGCCTTTTTGATAGATCTTCAATAATTTGCGCGTGGCTTTCTAGCTCCGCCAGGTGTAGTCTTCTTTTAGTCATGGCCATGGTCATCAGTGCCTCCACCTCCTGCTAGGCGTTTTCCATTTCCAAGCTGTCTTATAGCCTTCTAGTAGCTTTGTTTATGGCCTCTTCCTTCTCTATTGCCACAACTTCTATTCCTTTCTCTAGTCTCCCTTGCTCCTCCATTGCTAACCACAATCGAAATACCATGGCATCTTCCTGTTCTTGGCATTGTTCTTCTAATGTGCATGGTTGATTTCCCGCTGGTTCTCCCATAGTTCTGCATTCATTTCCTCCATGCATGCCATTCATTGCTGGAGCTCAGCATATTGTTGGATGAACAACTTGTGGCCTTGCTGCCTCGGCCATCAGGTCTTGGGCTTCATCTTCTAGCCTTTGCCTTAAGTGATCCTCATTCTCTTGAGCCTCCTTTTCCTTGGTACTGAGTTGCTCTTTCAAGTTTCAAATTTCTTTCTAATGTTTTGTGGCCTACCATGTCATCTCTAGCCTTAGTGCCGTAGAAACTTCTCTTTCTGCCTCTAGTTCTACAGCCGTGGCCTTCTTCTCTTCCTTAGCCTTCTCCAACTGGGGTAGGAGTTCAGCTACATATGCATCATAATCTGTAGCAGCTGGGGCATTGTAGGCAATGATGTGGTGGTGGACGCTTCCAACCTTTGCTGCTTTAGGTCTTGCCTTGACTCGGCATCTGTTGTAGCCGACCTTTTGATTCCTGCTTTTGGTACCATCTCCTATACTTTTGTGACTAAGAACTACATCATGGACATAAGTTTAGTGATGTCCATGGCAGGCTATGGCTCTTGTGTTGTGGAGGTGGTGGTGGCAGTGGTTTGAGGTGTGAGTGTTGAAGGGAGGGGGTGTAGTAGAGTTTTACCCTTTCCTGCAACAATTGGGGTTGCTTCAGCGCTGCCGCTTGGTTCGGCCTTCGTGTCATAGGCTCAAGGTGGCCATTTCTTTGGCACCATGGGTCTCCTCTACAGACTTGTGCATGGCCTCCCATGTCTTCATCCTCCTTTCTCCTTTGTTTCTAGGGCTTCATGGCCTTCTTCTTCCCTTGTGCCCTGGCCTCCTTCTGGGTATTTTGCACTTCTTACTCTCCTCGGTTGTTGATGGTTCTTGCATTGCTAGATTGCTCTATGTCAGGGTGTGACGGTTGATGGGGTGTCTCTCCCACTTCTTTCTCAACTCCTTTTGCCTCCCTCACTGCTTCTTGAATGATTGTTGTCAAGACCCCACCAAATCTGATTGTGGAGGCCTTGGAGGTAGGCTTCTTACGTGCTGATCTGGCCATTGAGGCCGGGGATTTCCCTCCTACTGGTGCTGAACTCATGGCTAAGACCGCGATTGAGTTCACAAACCCGTTCCAGTCTACTTCTTCAAGGGACCTTGCGGCTACGCTCTCCAGCAATGGCATGCCAATCCTGTTCATCAACGCGTTGTACCTCTATCCCGAGAAGAGAGCATGGACCATCTTTGCTTGCATCCTTACTTTTGGATTGGGGATGTTTGCCAGACTTATCCCATCCACTATGTGCACATTATGCTTGTTCACTCTCATTATGTCATATACATCTCTTCGAGGGCGTCTTTCTTTCTTAATGGCTAAGCCTAGGACTTCTTGATCATTGTAGCACTTAGTGGTACCTCCACTTGATGTTTTCTTCTCCTCTCGTCCTGATGCTTACTATGCCACAGTTCCTTGCATCATCAAAAATTCTCAGGAACTCTTTGCACATGCTGTAGTCCACCGCTTGCCCTACTTTCTCCACGTACTTCCAAAGGGCACACTTGTCCACCAGTTGCTTTACAGTCAGCTCTTCGAGGATAGCTTCATCCAAGTTCAACATGTTCTTGAAGGTGCATTGATTGAAGCCCCTTGTCTCCACACTCAAGCCATACCTAGTTTTCTCTTCTTTCGTGAAAGGGAGCTTGCCACCTTTATCTTGGCTTTCCATTGTGGATACCTGTCATTTATCATAGTCCAACTTCAGTATTCCTCATATGGCTTTTTGGTAAGCAGGAAATTGATTTTGCTTCCATGAAGAGAATAAATAAGGTGAATTATAGACATGAAATTTCCTAACAGCAGCCTATTCATTCCAAAACATTTTTGACATTTTCTTTCCAACCCTTTTGTTCAAATTCTTTCCTGCTTTTAACTTTGATTAAATCTTTTTGTTTCCTTCTTGCCTATGTTTTCTTAATCACCTTACCCCCTCCCCCCTCAGGAAATGATGAAAATCCTTCCTAGGATTGGACATGGGAGAGGCAAGAGCATTTGAGCATAGTATGGTGCTATCTACTTTGGCATTAGACAATTGTAGAAATCAGGGTTGTATTCCAAGTAGGCATGATGATCGAGATTATGAGGGCTAACACATACTTGGGTAATGTAAGTTAGGACATTGGTTAGAAAATCACCTGAGTTAATGCGGCTAGCCACATGTAGCTCCTCTTCCTCCGTAAGGATGAGATCAATGTAAGGGCGGGCCAAGACTTAGCCGTTTAGGTGTTTGTTTTGAGTGATGGCCAAGACCCTGAAAGAGGTTGGTGCTACGTAAGTTGGGTCATACTCGATTGTTTTAATCACATGTCATTGCTTAGCATTAGTCATTACTTGGAAACCTCATTTCTCAACATTAGTCATTACTTGGCAACCTCGTTTCTCCCATTGGAGACGTAGGTTACACCATTTTTGTAAGAAGAATGTTAGAGTCGGCGAGGGGAGTGAGTTCCTCAAGCTCAACGGGTGACGCAGGCCTTTGGGGCTTGCGGTATGATGTTATTAGCATTCTGATGAGCCCATGATCTTTCAAAATTTCACCATTATCGATCAACTCCTTTGCGACCTTGGGGAATTTTGTGGTCATGAACTCGTATTCTTCCCAAGTGTAGGATAAGGAACGAACATCAGAGGTAAGGGGTTCATGAACTCGTATTCTTCCCAAGTGTAGGATAAGGAATGAACATCAGAGGCAAGGGGTTCATCAAGCAAGCTGAGGTCAAGTCTTTTGTAGCTCCTAGCAAATGTGGTAAAGGTGTTATCCAAGAGCTTGATGCAAGTCATCAAGTTGTCTCTTGTATTCTCAGCAAGGTCCTTGGAAATCAATAGAAATGAACATTGCTCGACGTAGGAAGGCCTAAGACCTACTGGTGGTTGTAGTGGAATTAGATTGGACAGTGATGGTTCTAGGGAGTGGAGTAGATAGTGGTGTATCTAAGGGTAACTCCATAGTCTGATCCGTGTGTCCGATGCTGCTTTGGGGTACTGAGGGTGGATCCAATGGCATAGATGGTACGTTGCCTTCCTCTTGTGTAGCCACACTGGGGTGCCAAACTCTCTGGACTTAGATGATTCTGGGGTATCAGGCTGCTGTGTGTTGAGACATTTGCAATCACACCTACTGTGGCCTCTTTGTATGAGGCAATTTTGGGCGGCTTAGGACATGCAGGTAGACTGAATCCCATATGCACAGAAAGGGAAACTGCTACCCATCCAACAACAATAAAGCATTGTACTTGACTACCACTTTAACACATATGATGAATGCAATATCATGATGCTTTCCCATTTTAGTTAGTGTCTTGGTCATTGTTAGTCTTAGACACAAGATTGTGTTTATGAGTCCAAGTCTCAAACTTGGAACCTAATTCACTTGTGTAACAGGGCAAGTCTTATCTATGTCATCATGAGATTAATCTTCCTCTTCGATCCACCATAGCTACTGCCATGCTCTAGATCTCACATCTTTCACACTACGTTGGGTTGGTTGGGGTTTTTTGACTGCAACCATTGTGGGTTTTGTAGGCTTTGTAGCTCAGGTTTCCTGGGTGTTTATTGCCTTGACGGGAGTGGGGCTTCCTAGAGAGGGGGGTCTTTGGTGGCATAGTAGGCTTTGGTAGAGCCTTGTTGCCCTTTTTGAAATCTATCACAATTCAAACGTTGCCAATGGAAAGGTGAATACGTTGCAAATCATAGTCCACATTGCAGTGTGCTTGCTTCTTGAAAGTGTGTCCTAATATCAATTCTTGACCTGCATCCTTCGTATTTGGCAATACATAGAAGATGGCTGGTAGGCTCTTAGACTAGATAGAGACTATGATCTTGCACTTCCCTAGGAGTGCATATGACTTTCCCTTGAATGGGCTGAGTTTAGCATTGGTGGGCTATAATTGTGGCTGACCAATGAGGGTCCAATGAGCATAAGTCAAGACATTGAAGTCAGCTTCCTCCTCAATCAAGGCATCAAATGCGTGTGTGCATCGGGTGGTGGCCGTGATGCGCAGGTATGCTAGTGCTACTACCTCCTCATCCTCGTCCTCTAATTTGGTGATGGTGGCTACACAGACATTGACAGGGGCTTCTAGCATAGGGGGCTCATGCAGGATGTGTGGGAGGGTAGTACTTCTTCATGCGAATGCCATTAAAGAAGCATATGCCCTCACCTTTAAGGGTTTCAAGTTCTACGTTGCGTGTCCTACTAATGGTGTGTACTCAAAAAGGCTCTAATCCTTGAAATTTCATTTTTTTCTTGTGACCCTTTATCAAGTAGAGCAAAACAAGGTCTCCCTGCTCTTGTCGAACCACATCTTCTGTCATGCTTTCTCACAAATTAGGGTGTGGGTGGCTATGAGCCGAGTCTCTCAGAGAGTCATTCCAATTTCATGAGACGATGCTTCCTTCCCTTCCCATCTCTCTTGTACTGCTATCGGTAAGCTAGGGGCAAAGAATTCTAATGGCAAGATAGCCTCAGTCCCATAGGTCAGCCTAAAGGGGGTCTGTCCCACAACCGTTTTATAGGCTATCCGATAGGCCCACAATGTTGCCATAAGTTTGTTGTCCTAGTCACCTCGTGAGGTGGAAACTACCTTTGTAAGGACATTGAGTAAGATCTTGTTCATGGATTCGGCTTGGCCATTATCTTGAGGGTAGTAGGGTGAGGATTTCCTGTGGATGATTAAGAAGGTTGAGAGCAGGTGGGCAATCACCTCATTGATGAAATGAGTGCCTTGGTTGCTTACTAATTCAATAGGGCAACCAAATCATGAGATAACTTGCTCCCATTAGAACTTTGCTATGGTCCTAACGTGGTTCTTCTTGGTGGCTTGTGTGCACTCCATCCACATGACTCCTCTCTCAATCCTGTAAGCATTCCTTCTTTGGGACTTGGAGTTTGGTTTGATATGCTCTATCGCCTTTCCCTTTGTGCCATACTCTACGGTGTCTACTTCTTCCTCGCTTTTCTCACTAATGGAGTGGCAATCCTCGTACTCATCATTGGAATTAGCTCCTCCTAACTACTTGTCATCCCCTAAACTCTCGTCTCTAGCCTGTCCTTCGTTGATGACTAAGGCCCAATTGTACATTAAGTTCAAGTCATGCATCTTAGTCCATTTCCACTTAGATTCATCTAGGAAGTCTCTGAGGCGCTTGAGGTTAGCAGTGGGGTTGCTAGTCAAATTGCCTGTCAAATACTCAAAAATCTTGTGAAGTTCTAGTCCGTTCCCAGGAACATGGAAAGAGATAGGTCTAGGTTGGCTGCTTGACCTCTTGGCCATCATGCAAAGTGGCACTGTGGGCATCTTCTTTGGCATGCTCACAGTTTTTGTAGTGTGTTTGTACGTCTCCTCTTTGTTTGAGAATGGGAGATCGATGGTCGCTAAGATGTGCATCCAATCTTGCTCATCCTGAGGGAAAGGGATGTGCTTGGTTAATGGCCCATACAATTTCTTTACTGGCACATCACCCTTGAGCATGGCAGAGATGGCATCTAGGTCGATGGGGGTCATCTTCCAAGTGTCCATCTTGACCCTCACTACTTCCATTCAGTTTCCTAAGAAGATTAGATCATTGCCCCAGTCTTCAACAACTCGAGCGTTCCTCATCTAGGGTCGGCATGGCAAAATGTCATAGTCCACTCCCTTCATGACGATGAAGCTCATAGAGAATTGGACACCCACGATCTTCACTAGCTAATTCTTCAAGACTCCAAATGGCCTAACTTTCATTCCGTTAGCCAGAGTGACGTTGAACCTAGCGGTTTCGACATGCAGGTTTTCCCAAGCTTGGAGCACAGTATGGCTCAACACACTCACTTATGCCCTAGTATCTACGATTCCATTCCGTGTTACGTCTCCTAGGGCTAGGATAAGCAAGATTGCATGCATCTTAGTGCCTTCCCAGAAGGTGTTGACATGTAGTGACTTTGGCACTAAGTGCAGTGTCAAGTTGTATTTGCGTGACCGCATCATGATTTTGCAAGTCAGCGACAACATGCTCAATCAATTCTTCCACCCAGTGTTTTAACTTCTGCCATAGTGTAGGGTGTTGTCGGAGCAAGTCTCCTAAAATTAGAGTCACTAGGGTGGTCACTAACGTCACGAGGAGGTTGCTCGTTGCTTGCCTTTCTCCTAGGTAGTCAAGTTGTATTTGTGTGACTGCATCATGATTATGCAAGTCAGCAACAACATGCTCAATCAATTCTCCCACCCAGTGTTTTAACTTCTGCCATAGCGTAGGGTGTTGTCAGAGCAAGTCTCCTAAAATTAGAGTCACTAGGGTGGTCACTAATGTCATGAGAAGGTTTCTCGTTGCTTGCCTTTCTCCTAGGTTTGTGCTTCTTGGCCATTGGTATTGATTGATTGGCTGGCCCGTAGCATCTAAACTTGACCTAGATGGCACCGCCTGTGGCATGGGTGCATCTCTTGACCTTGGTCATGTAGGTGAGATTGGCATGCACATGCTAGAGAGATCCTCAATCTCATCCTCTAAGATAGGCTCAGTATACTTGAGGTGTTCCTAGGCTTCCTTTACCCACTCCTTGACTTTGGCTATTGCCTCGAGTTAGTGCCTAGGGTGAGGATACTCCCCTACCTTGGCACTCCCTTTCTCTGCCATCTTTGGAGCGCTGGTCTTTGCCTCTACATCCGTGACCTTCTTGGCAGTTACTAGCGTTGTTGCATCCTCAGTCTTAAGTATGACCTTTGTGTCAGTTGTTTTCTTCCTTCTCCTTCAGCTCTTCTTTCCTATTGAGGATGCGTCTAAGTTGCTAGGCCCAGGAAATGATATGCTTGCCTACTTTGTCTATGCTCTGGTCATGACATGTAGCGGGATGGGTGTGTCCTCACAGTCGAATGTCTCGACTCCAAACATCCCCAAAGGCAGCACTGATGGCGTAATTTCTGAGAGCTAGAGGATGGCTTCCACCTAGGGAAATCAATGAAGAGATGAGTGAGGCCACACTCAACACATCTGAGGTCAGCTTTTTCCCTATTCTCTTGTTCTCTCTCTGCACATTGTGATGAGATATGGCCTAGGTGATCACAAGTTGGGCCTTGTGAATCCTCTGCCCCTACCTCTACCTAACACCATCAGAAGTACTGGTCGATAGTCCATCAGGATTGGATTGCCCTCTTTGTCGTAGGAGACATAAGGGTTCACATAGGCATTCTCTTTGTTAGGCTCCTCCACATAGTGGACTAGAGCATTACTCGGTGGATGGGTTATGTAGGGTCCTGGTGGCCTAGGTATGCTTGTCGGGTTGATCTCCATCCTAGGGATGGCTGGTTTCATGTCATTTGGTGCTGGGAGCACAAGCTGGGCTCCTCTTCCAAAGAATTTTGGTATCTTGTTCCCTAGGTACAAGGGATTGTACTAATGGACATAGGGGAATCTTGTAGGCAACCTACAATGCATGGAATCATGGTCGACGAACCTACCACAATTAACATAAGACCTAGATCTAGGATCCTGTCACTCAACTAGGAGGTGGTTGCTGCCACAATGCACACATTGGACGTGTGATCGTGCTGGTTTCCTCACAAATTCATGTAGTCATGCTAGCTCCATTCTCACCTCAGCTAGCTCTTGGCCTTGATATATACTCTTCCCCTTGTTGTACGTGCTAAGGGCTAATCTCTCATTAGAGGTTGTGGTCCTCTCTGAGGTCCTTTGACTAGAGTCATCGTAGTTATCATGGTTTGAGCTTTGAGAGCTCCTCTCTCTCACTTGGTCATCCACCCTAATTGCTTCGTCAAAGACCCTAGATAGCACATCTTGCTACAGGCTGGAGTTGCTTGCTAAGGCTTTGTACAATTCCTCACTGCTGTAGATTCTGTTTATGAATACGATGAAGACAGCTCTTTCATTGGGTTGCTCGTTTGTGGGGATTCTCTTGAAGAGGCTGCCCACATGAGTGACATAGTCTCTTATGTCCTCCTTGTCCCTTTGATTGATGTTCATTAGGTAGACTATGAGGTTGTCGGAGTACCCTGCTTTCGAGAATCTATTTATGAAGAGATCTTTTAGTTGGGAAAAGTTCACTTGCTCTACCGTGTCTAAGCTGGTGTACCATGTCCTACCTTTATCACTCTAAGTAGAGCCCAAAAGCTTGGGAGCATTGTGCAAGGTCCGTGAGACCATTGGCCTCACAAACTTGCTCAAACTGCTCCATGAAGCTGTACGAGTCACTATTAGGCCAACTGCTTAGCTATTGCAAGGATTTTTGATTAGCTCTTCGTCCTCTAAGTAATTCCTAGGCATGAGAGTAATGAGGTTGCTAGCATTGTTGCACTCTATTCATCAACTGTGTTGTCCATGAGCCACTTGGCTACAAGCTTGCTTAGTGTAAGGTCTGCCGCCTCGAGCACGCTCTCTCTCTCAGTGTTTGGTCTTGCCTTACTTCTACCAGCTAATGCTAGCATGTGTTGAGCTTCATGCACATCTATGTTCTACTGTAGCTTTCAAGCTCTTTGCTCGCGGTTGTAAGCAACTATGCCTTGCAACGCTTTCCTAATTGCTTTCCTATCTTCCTCTAGGCTTTCCACTACCTCCTCTATTGGCCTACCATGGATTATTGTTCTGGTCAGCAAGTTGTCTTTGTTGACCATGTCTTGGACCACGACTGGGACCACAACTGGTAATTGACCCAAGTGCCTAGCTGGTCATCTCCCAGGTTTGTGTTTGCTCCTGACATCATCTCTGCCTCCTGCTCCACAAGGTTATCAATCAGTTCGAGTAGCTCCAATAGTGTCTTGCCCTCAATCTTGTCCTGTCGGTCCTGCCGCCATCTCCAAAGGTCCTATCAATGGGGCTCTAAGACACTTGACTATGTTTTGGGGTCTCCTCCCACTAGTGGGTTCCTTTGAGTTATTACATCTGAGTATGTTCCTTGTTACTAAAAATAGTCCTCAACTTATGTACACTCAGTGTTGGGTGCTCTGTTGTGCATGGTGCAAAGTCAGGCTTTCCCTTCTTTTGGTGCACTTGTGTAAAGGAAATCACTATGGGGTGCGCAAACAAAACAAAACAATCATACAGGTATTAAGGCAGGGTTACAGTCTAGATGCCAACTTTGGGCTACAATTCTAGTCCGTTATGTGACCGGGCTGCTAGAGCTTGCCTTTAGACCATTCAGTTGCATTTTTTGCTAGTTTTTGTCTTTGATGAGCCGGTTGGGTTTCTAGGGGTGCACTGGGATGTACCCTGACTGGTCTTGAGCTGGGCAAGTGGTCTTGGTTTAGTGTTTTTGTGTTCTGACCTAGTGGTCCAATTCCCTATCCAATTCTGGGATTCGAATGGATCAAGTTTGGCATCCAATCAGATGGTTCGATGGGAGTGGACTAGGCCCGACTCAAAATTTGGTCCAATTTTTCTTGTGGTTTGATTGGACCGGGCGATGTGATCAAGGTGGGTCAGATTGAGGCGGGTTTGATTGGACAAGTTGTTCGACTGGTTGATGGGGAGTCTACTGATTAGACAGTTGGTTCGATTGGACCGAAGGGCTTGGTTCAATTGTCAATAGAGTGCTCGACTAAAGGGGAGCTACAAGCTCTACCCCAAGACCTACGGACCACTTATTGCTCAAGTGTTTCAAACCGAGCGGCCATGGCTACCTCTCACATAGCCGACGCGCAATGCCTACCTTACGGGTGTTAGAAATGCGGGATCTAGAGCATGACAAAGACGGAAGCTATGGAAGATGAAGATACTACTCATGTTGACATTGACAAAGAAGACAACTGTTACACAAGTGAATTAGGTTTCAAGATTGAGACTTGAACTCATAAACACAATCTTGTGTAGGACTGACAATGACACAGAGACTTGACAGAAAGAGACAAGTACTATTGCATTATCATCATATGAAAGTGATAGTCAAATACATCATTATATAGGATTGCTTGGTAGCACATTTCATCACTGTGCCTATGGGATCTGTCTCTCTTCCTAGAATGAACTGCATCTTCCTAGCCTAGTTGTTCCATAAAAAGGGGCATACATAGGGTGTGATTGGCAGATTCTCAACACCCCTCCTCAATCACAACCTAAAAGTACAAAGTGTGTAGAGGCTTTAGTGGGAGCAGCACCTGCAAAGTGTGGGCATACCACAAACATGGCAAATCACCAGAGGCTATCGCAGAAAAGGCTAAGTGTGGGTACCATAAACATGGTGGACATCCATAGGCTATAACAGGGGCCTCACAAAGTGTACAGAGGCTGTAGTACAAGGCTACATGAGGAGTTTTTTTTCAAGCTTATGAAAGGAACATTAAGGTAGGTACAATGCTTTTAAAATAGAAAATGAGAGACAAGGACCGATAGGCCCTTGTGGTCTTTTTCAGCATATGATTTCTCTTTGTCAGCATGGAAAATCTTCTTGTCTTTCATCTTTGGTTCTTTAGCTTTGAATGATGTGGTCTTTTGGTCTTCATGGTGGCTGATCTTCTTATCGTCCTTCTTCTCTTCTTCATTGTCTGTTTGGTCTGCTTCTTCTTTGACTTTGTTTGCAGCTTTAATCTTCATGTCCATGTCCCCCTCAAGCAAAGGTATCATCTTTGAGGTAGTGGAAATGTCTTCAAAATCTTCTGATGGATTCATTGATTGAACTTTGATGTACACAACTCCATGTCTTTTTGCAAGTAAGATAGCCAAGTCTTGCATGCAATGTAAATGGGCAACAAGAGTAATGTTACTCTTTATAACAGGTAACCACCCAAGCGACTTCATGCTTGGCATTTCCATGATGGAATCAACTTAAAATTTTTGAAACTTTCTAGCACAAAGTTGAAATCTTAATGTGTCAAAAGACACAAATAATGGCAGTGTGAAAACACAGTATGTAGTATCAAAAGATACTATGGTTGAACTTGATGATGATTCTTGATGCTTTGATTTTGTTGATGCTTATCTTCTTGAATCTTTTTCTTGTTGGGAACTTCAGTAACACAGTGGATTAGAGTGACAGAGGCTTGGGTTGAGTGTCAGGAGAGAGAAAATGAAGAATTTTTGAGTTTGAAGGATTTTGGCTATGGTGGATTTTAGGGTTTCTGAGACAGGGGCCTGGTTTTTCTAACATTGCAGGAGCTATGGTGGACCATTTTCAAAACTTTTTTTATAGAAATGCAGCTTATGTGATGCTCTACCAAAGCCCTAATCTCCTCGTCCAGATCGCGGCCCGTACTGCACGTGCAGAGAAAAATACCGTGAACATGCACAGTTTATATAGATTTTCACGATTTTGTCAATGTTGGAGCAGAGGATGACCAATGTCATGGTTGTTGGTGCTGGGATGAAGCCTCCTGATGTGAGGAATGATTCCTTAGAAGAAAGCAAGAGGAGATATGCTTTGTGTTGGGAGATCCAGGGACTCCAATCAAGGTATGTCCTGCAGGTCACAGATTTGGGCTATGGCAATGATTGACAATTTAAGCAATGCTGAGCTATGGAGTGGCCAATGTCAAGCTCTTAAGTGATAGAAAGAAGCCTTGAGAGTCAAGGAACAAATGTCTAGAAGAGAGCAGGTTCAGATATGACTTATGGAGAGAGATCCAGGAGCTTCAAGTTGACAGGGTGCTGCTGGCTATGGCTGCCAAGGAAGGTTAAGTAGAGATGGAGGTAAGAAATGGAACCATGAGCTGGACTTGAGCTGTCTTGAGGTTAAGAGGGACTGAGAGAGCACATAAGGGAGTTATGCCATGCCCAACTGGGCTCTGATACCATGTTAGAAATGTGGGATCTAGAGCATGACAAAGACGGAAGCTATGGAGGATGGAAGATGAAGATACTACTCATGTTGACATTGACAAAGAAGACAACTGGTACACAAGTGAATTAGGTTTCAATATTGAGACTTGAACTCATAAACACAATCTTGTGTAGGACTGACAATGACACAGAGACTTGACAGAAAGAGACAAGTACTATTGCATTATCATCATATGAAAGTGATAGTCAAGTACATCATTATATAGGATTGCTTGGTAGCACATTTCATCACTGTGCCTATGGGATCTGTCTCTCTTCCTAGAATGAACTACATCTTCCTAGCCTAGTTGTTCCATACAAAGGGGCATACATAGGGTGTGATTGACAGATTCTCAACAACGGGTGTAGTGAGCTTACCTTGATGCTCGATCGAGTACCCTCCTCTTTCTTGCACACCGGTAGCTCCACGATCCTTGAGGCAAGCTCAAGTAACCTCAATCCCTCTCCCATGAGCTTCATCCTCCATAGCCACGTGCGAGACAAGAGAAGAGAAGGGAGGAGGGAAAGATGAAGAGAGAAGATGGAGAGCTTCTTCTCCAAGATCCCTCACTCTCACACAATCACTCCCTCACTCCCTCATACTCTCTCAATCCCTCTCTCAAGCACAAGCAAGAAGGCAAGAAACAAGAGAAGAAGAAGAAGAAGCTTTGGCCACACACAAGAATGAGCTTCTCATTCACTTTTCAACTTTATATACAAAACCCTAAATCCCTTTTGGGCGGTCATCCCCATTTCCCCTTTTACATGGCCGGCCATTAGCCTAGGCCCATTTCTCATTTCCCACCGTTCTAATCTATCCTATTCCCAACTAATGCATACAATTTGCACAGGAATGAGCCTGGCGCTCTTTTACAAGGATTCAGGAGTGCTTTCACACTTAATGGTGCGCTTTTTACTCTTTTACTTTCCTTGGGTGACTCTAAGACTTCCTGAGGGTCGTGCTCGTGCTTTTAAATTTTTTAGGGTCTCGTTACCAGTTAAGGCACCTTTTTCTTCCTTTTGTCTTGGGCCTTTTGCTATTTCCTTTTTTCCATTTCCCGCTCCTCTGTGCTACGGTAAACATTACCCCCCTCCTAGCCAAGTGCGAGTCCCATGGCACTGTGGTGGGAAGTAGTGGGATAGATGATCTGTTGCTAGGTGGAACTGGTGGGTAGATGACACTGATGCTTGTGAATGAGAGGTGATGGAGTTTGATGACGATGACCAGGAGAGATTCCGACGTGCTTTAGACTTCATGAAAATGCTTGGGATTTCACACACAGTTGTGGCTCCCATTCTGCGATGGCTGATAGAGGTTCCAATTGGCTGGTGGAAAATAGGTAGCCGGTTATCCTTTGGTCAACAAAAATGTTTGATCAATAAGCAATCCCTTAGGAGAATGGTGTTGGAGGGATTTATCCTGGAGAAACCCCCCTGAACTCTATCTTGACAAAGGTTTGCTTTGTCTTCGCATGGAAGATCTTTGTCTTTGTTTTGAAGATCTTGTTATCCTGAGGATCCTTGTCTTCGATTTGAAGATCTTCAGCTTTGATTTCAAGATATTCAGTGCTGAGCTAAAGATCTTGAACCTTGCATTGAAAATCTTCAGGCTTGTGAAATCAATAAGCGATCCCTAGATCTTGAGGCGGTAGGCATGCATCTTTGGAAGATGAGGTTCCAAAATCTAAGCCAATGGTAGATCCATCACTGGGTTTTCCTTCTGCTTGATTTGGTTCAGTCATGGCAGCCATCAGTAGGCGGATGATTGGCAACATGAAATCTAGTGAGCCATTTAAACCTTTGCAGTGAAGCTCCTGAAGTTGCAGTAATTGAGTCATGTCCGACTCATGGAAAAATTCCTTGTCTTTGGAGGATGTAGTGGATGATCTTCTTCAGCCATGCAGCCAGCTCTTGAAACACAAACATAACATGCAAGAAAAGTTGTGCACTTCCTAGGGGGTGTGTCTGTCTCACTGTGTAGTGCATGGTGCCCATGCCAGTGGAACTGGGAGATGGGTCTAACCTTGGGCAAGCCCTTGGTAATGTCCCACACTTGAGGACCTAGTTCATGCGTCGTTGGAGGTGCGGTGCAAAACTTAGGGTGACAGGTCTGAAAGTCCTGCCCTTGATGTGCCCTAAGTGTGAAATGGGGAAGGGTCTAGGGAGAACCCTAGATGCAGTGAGTGTGGTGCACAATAACAATGAAGGGAGACTGCAGGCACATGTGAAGTGTTCTCCTTGTTAACTTGCTTAGTAGTAGATTCATATTTCAGCTTTGCTATTTTTTGCTCTTGTCTTTCTCTCCAGTCACCTTGTCTTTGTTTCCTTGTGGCTTTTTCTCCCTTTGTTTTTTTTTTTTTTGAGAATGAGAGAGGGAGTACAATTGTCAAGGCATATCACACCCATTTAATCACGCGGTGGTCGCATGCATTGAGATAAGAATGCGCGACTTTGTAGGTATTCTTTAATATCGGCCTTAGCTCTCAGAGGAGTGGTTGATAAGAAAGGGTGATTACACCTTGTGAAGTGGGTGTCACTCATATTTACTAAGAGCTCTAGATAGAAGGAAGGAAGGAGAGTAGCCCGCATCATTAACCTAGTCATAGCTCTACTATCTATTCCTAGGTTGATATTAAAGAAGAGTGGGGGGAGATGGGCTTCCTCTGCTGTGGGTTTTTGGAGTAGTAGGAATCTGATAAGTCAGAGGTCATTACAAGTGGTCAAAAATGCTAGATCTAGGCAGGAAGACAAGTCTGCAAGGAAATGATTTATAGAAGGAAGTATATCTTCTAACCTAAACACTAAGCATTCCTCAGGGCTCCTAGCATTTACATTATATATTTTTGGGAAGTCGTAATCCCCATGCAAGTCTCTATCATAGTCCACTCCATGCCTACGCGGGTAGGTTATGTAGATAGGATCTTTGCGCTCTTCGGGGAGTGAACTGCAAAAGGTGGTCCATGCATCAAAATTGGTGTCCCAAATCCTCCTCTGCCATTTTGGCTGTGCCCCATAGCCTTGGACGGTTTTGGGAACCAGATTGACCTTATCTTCCCAGTAATCCTGTGGTTCTTGTCACCACCTAGTTATTATCAAGCTCCTCTCTTCAATCCACCTGTTTGCAAGTTCATTAGCCAGATCCTTGATCTTGGCTTGGACTCCTAGAGGCAGGGCCCGGTCCAGAGAGCATGGGAAAGCAAATGAGAGCTCAAATGGCCTTTTTTGGAACTCTCGCTGATGCCAGATGACCAACTCCTGGGGCCAGTCTATAGGATGTGCATCATCTCTCAGTAGCATGGGCTCTTCAAGAAGTTGTCTTGGAATTGTGCGTGCTCGGCATTGGGCCTCCTGTGCTAATTCTTGTCTTCTCCTCCTTGCTGCAACTATACACTCAGGTAGATGGGCATCTGCAGGTTCTTCATGTGGGAGATCGGGTTGAGGCGGACTCGGCATTCTTTGTTTCTCTTCTTCATCACCTTGCTCGAAATCCGGACCCTCTTCGACATGTTTCTCAACCACATATGGGATGAATGGCGGTGGTGGTGGTGGTTGTTCATGCTCCTCAAAACCTAGCTCCTTGAGCTCAGCAGTGGAAAGGCCCGTACAGCGTAAGTATTGGAATTGTTGCTCCTTAGTGATCCCTGTACTCGTTGGGAGCTCCCGCTCTTGAAGACCATATCTTAGAGCTCAGGTGGTCAGATCCAAGTTTCTTTTCACCTTTTCCACTGAATCATTGCCCTCAGCTTGTGTGACATGGAGTACCATGTTGAGGAAGGTCTGCCATCGCTGTGTCTTACTAGTTATTTTGGCAGCTTCAACCTTGGCTTCTGTAAGCACCCTTTCGCATTCTGCCACTGCCAAGTGTTCGGTCAAGTCTCTCACCCTGTCAAAATTATTCCTTTCCCAATCCATAGCTCTTTCTTCCATCCTTTTTCTCTCTTTCTCTAGTTGGCTCGCCAGGGTGGTCACTACCTGTTGCTCCTCATTTGTTAAAAACCACAAGTGGTTCCTTTCTCTTGACTTTTGAGCCAGCTGCTCTTCAGCAATCCCTTTGGCTTGATCTACAATGCTGAGCCTTTGATGCACCTCGGCTAGTACTTCTGATTTTTCTTGCACCAGCTGCTCTTGGCTTTAGATCTCAGCGTTCGAGGGGTTTCTCTAGAATAAATCCCTCCAATACCATCCTCATAAGGGACTGCTTATTGTTTCAAGCATTTTGGATCCTCAAAAGATGACCGGCTCCATAGGGGCGCCAGCACAGTGAGAAAGATGCCGAGAATTGTCAGGAAGACTAAAGCACACTCGAATCTCTCCTGGTCATCGTCATCAAACTCCATCACCTCTCATTCATAGGCCTCAGTGTCCTCTACCCACTCGTTACACCTAGCAATAGCATCATCTATCCCACTACTCCCCACCACAGTGCCATGGGACTAGCACTCGTCTAGGAGGGGGGTAATGTTAACCCCAACACGAAGAAAGCAGAAAAGATGCAGGGAAAAGGCAGAAAAAAGGTAGCCCGGCTGAAGAAAGAAGAGAAAAAAAGACCAAAAGTGCAAGGGCAGCCTTAAAAGTCCAAGGCAAATGGAGAAAGGGAAAGGCGCATTTTAAAATAAAAAAGGCGCACCCTGAAATCTTGTAAAAGAGTGATGGGCTCTCACCCATGCAATTTGTAAATATAGACAGGCGGTGGAAAGGAAGCTAAGAGGATAGACAGACAATGAGAAAAGGGGCCTAGGCTAATGGCTGGCCATGTAAAAAAAGGGGGATGACCGCCCATGGAAATTAGGGCATGTATATAAAGTTAAAAAGTGAATGAGAAGCTCATTCTTGTGTGTGGCAGAAAGCTTCTTCTTCTTCTCCTCTAGTTTCTTGCCTTCTTGCTTGTGTTTGAGAGAGGGATTGAGAGAGAGTGTGAGGGAGTGTTTGTGTGAGAGTGAGGGATCTTGGAGAAGAAGCTCTCCATCTCCTCTCTTCATTTTCTCCTCCTCTCTTCTCTTCTCTTGTCTCGTGCGTGGCTATGGAGGATGAAGCTCATGGGAGAGGGATTGAGGTTTCTTGAGCTTGCCTCAAGGATCGTGGAGCTGCCGGTGTGCAAGAAAGAGGAGGGTGCTCGATCGAGCATCAAGGTAAGCTCACTACACCCATAAGGTAGGCGTTCCGTGTTGGCTATGTGAGAGGTAGCCATGGCAGCTCGGTTCGAAACACTTGAGCAATAAGTGGTCCATAGGTCTCGGGGTAGAGCTTGAAGAGCTCCCACATTTTGGTTCCGTTGCCGGGACCGATGGAATCAAGCTTTGAGCACCGCGCGCATCAGATCGAGCATGGAAGTAGGGTTTGCAGCCTGAACTAGTGCTCGAGATAACTAGGAGACTTAGGAGGTTTAAATCTAAGAAACATGTAAGTATTTGGGTTTGTTGGAAGCATTAGATTAGGACTACTGTTCTGCATTTCTGTTTTTCATATTGGCTGCACTAGATTAAGGTTAGATTAGGGTAAAACTAGAGAAAACACAGGTTCTCGCTGCTCCTGGAAATAGGAAAACAGGGGACCAGATTCAAGTTTCTGGGTGAAACAAGGACAGGGAACTGGCTGTAAGGTGTTGCAGTGCTGGGAAAGAACCTTAAGAGGCCTGGGAGGCCAGGGCAAACCTCATTTTCTTAGTTGGATTTGTTTGTGAGAGAGAGAGAGAGAGAGAGAGAGAGAGAGAGAGAGAGAGAGAGAGAGAGAGAGAGAGAGAGAGAGAGAGAGAGAGAGAGAGAGAGAGAGAGAGAGAGAGAGAGAGAGAGAGAGAGAGAGAGAGAGAGAGAGAGAGAGAGAGAGAGAGAGAGAGAGTTTCTAGTTCACAGGACGAGGAAACGCAACCCCGATTCTAGGTACATTCGATTCGTGCTACTTCAGGTGAGTCCAGTGTGTGTTCCATTGGTGCTCTAATCAGTTATGGGATGTTTTTGATGATTGAGTGCAGCAGGCATTAGGAAGGATTCAAATGCCTTGGAATCGCGCCTGCCGCCGATGCAGTCGGACCAACCTACAGTGGTCCAATCCCCAGAATCAGACCACCCGAGTTCTGGAGTTGGACCGTCCGACTTCTAGAATCGGACCATCCGACTCAGAGAGAGTCGGACCAGTCTGGTTTGATTACGAGAACTAGACCAACCCGATTGAACATGCTACATGGCACTCGGACTGCCCTTAGAATCGGACCACTCGAACCACTCAAATTTGGACCAACTTGTCCGATTGGACACCTCATCCGATCAAGGAAATCGGACCCACCCCTGTCAGAATCGGACCAGTCCAGGATCGGACTATTAAAGTCGGATGTGACCAACAAAATCGGACCACTGGTTCGATCGGACCAACCCCACTTGACTGTTAGAGTCGGACTAGACAGGTCCGATTGCCACAATCGGACCGTCCGACTCTCAGAGTCGGACCACCCTGGTCCGATTCCCAGAATCAGACCATCTTGCCAGAACACAAAGATAAGGATCTTTTGCTGACCTGACCATATACCTAACCCCAAGACGCAACCCTGAACACCCCCAGAAACCAATTTGGTCATTAGAACCTCAGAGATTAATCAAACTCAGGGTGCGGAAAGACCGTAGAATGGCCGGGAACCGAGTCGAAAACTCAAATTAGGCTAAGAACGTGGGTAGAAACAAGGTGGAGTTTGCATTAAACTCTTTTTGCATCGGCATTTCACTTTTGTGCTCCACTAAACCTGCACAACAAGAAAAGAGAAAAGCCTGTTTTTGCACCAAGCACCATGAAAGCACTAAGCACAACATGTGAGTAAGGATCGACGCTGCTTTCAAATAACAAGGAACACATATGGATACCTAATAACATTAAGGAACCCACTACTAGGAGGAGATCCCAAGACTTAGACAGGTGCCTGAGCGCCCTACTAGTAGTACATGGAGAAAACACAAAGACACAGGAAGCAACAAGATAGAGGAGTGGAAGCTACCGGAGCTGATTGGATTCATCGACAATCTCGTGGAGCTGGAGGCAGAAACAATGTCGGGATCAAGAGGCGATCAAGGGGAAGACCAATTAGACTTAGGAGAATTTCCAACTTCAGTCCAAGAACTGGTACATGACTACGATCTACTCACCAGGACTGAGATCCAAGGTAGACCTGTAGAGGAAGTGGTGGCTAACCTAGAAGAAGAGAGAAGAGCTATCAAGAGAGCATTGGAAGGCATAATTGCCTACAACCATGAGTAAAGGGCTAGAAGGCTACAGCAGGACGTGGATATGTATGAGGCTAGACGAGTACTAGACCTAGCTGGGGCAGTCAAGTCCGGACCGAATGCAGAGAGGGAACGGGCAGTAGAGGCTGGCATGACATTGAGTGAACTGGTGGCAAAGCGACTCATGGACAATACATCCGTGGAGCAAAGTGCTACTGCCCTAGCCACCATGCTACTATCAGGATTGGGAGTCACACAAGGGGCTAAAGGGCAGGCTAGAATCCCCATAGTAGCGAAACAACTAGCTCGATACGAACCTAGCAGTGACCCGTACAGCTTCATGTAGCAGTTCGAGCAAGTATGTGAGGCGAACGGTCTTACTGTCCTTGCGTAGCGAGCTCAATCCTTCGGCTTGTGCTTAGGCGACAAGGGGAGGACGTGGTACTCTAGTCTGGATGATGTAGAACGTACAAACTTCACTCGTCTTAAGGGCCTCTTCATCAAGAGGTTTTCGGAGGCAGGGTATTCGGACAACCTCATTGTTAGGTTGATGAGTATCAGTCAAAGGGAGAAGGAGGACATTAGGGATTACGTTACCCAGGTGCGCAGTCTCTATAAGAGAATCCGTGCCAATGAGCGACCTATCGAGAGGGCAATCTCTACAGTATTCATGAACAGGATTCGAAGCGAGGAGATCTACAAGGCTTTGGCTAGTAACTCCACCTTAGAATGAGACATGCTAGCTCGAGTCTTTGAGGGGGCAATACGCGTAGATGACCAACTCAGGGAACGTAGCATGAGGATTACCAACCGAGATAGTGTGAGCCAAAGGCACCCTGAGAGATCAGCCATCTTAGGGAAAAAAGTAATTGCTAGCGCGCAGGACAAGGGAAAGAGTGTAGACCACGACCAAGGGATGGCAGAGATGAGACTGGAGATTGCGCGACTGCAAGAGCTCGTTAGAGAGCCTGTGAGATTGCATGTACAATGTGTGTAATGTGGTGGCAATCAGCTCCCAGTGGAGTGCCAAGATCCTAGATCTTGGCCGTGCTCAAATTGCGGTAGATTCGGACATGATGCATCGCATTGTAGAATGACGAGGAGACTCCCATATACGCAATAGTACAACCCTCCATACTTAGGCAATAGGCCACCTAATTTCTTTGGTAGGGGAACCCAGTTAGCTCTTCCAGTACCACCAATTGACCCAAGACCTGTCGTGCCTAGGCTAGAGATGAACCCAACTGGTATACCTAGGCCACCAGGGCCTTTTGTGACTCACCCACCTAGCGATGCTCCTGTTCACTTTGTGTCAAGATTGTGGGAGAGAAGGAAGGAGTCTCACTTGTAGCTTTCTTGCTTGCACAATGGGGGAATACACACAAGGGTGGAGGCTGAAAACAGTTTTCCTCTTCTTAGTTGTGTAAGCCAAAAGAACTCTAGTACAAAAGAAATAGAAGAACCCTATATATGGGTTTCAAACCAAACTCAACTAATTAAGGTGGCATACTAACTGAGACACGAACTAGAGTAGATAAGAATAGCTGTCATCTAGCTATTATTCATGGGCGGTGTACCAACCGCATCTACACAACTGACAAGTTCGGTGACATAAATGCACAACGGTCACCCTGGCATATCACGAGTGGAGCTCGATATCTCAACACTCCCCCTCGAGCTCAATCCCAATTCCTGCACACCAAGCAGGTCTCTGAACTTGCGCAGCTTCTCTGTGCCCAATGCCTTCGTAAATATGTCAGCTACCTGATCCTCTGTGCTGACATAAACTAAATCAATAAGACCTAGTAAAACCCTCTCTCGCACATAGTGATAATGCACCTCAATGTGCTTTGTTCTAGCATGATAGACTGGGTTATTTGCCAAGTGTATACTGCTCATGTTGTCACAATAAATGACAACTAGCCCATCTGTAGGCTGATGCATATCATAAAGTAGCTTATGCAACCAAGCCACCTCACATGCAACCATTGCTGCGCCCTTGTACTCAGCCTCTGTGCTCGACAAGGCAACTGTAGGCTGTTTCTTGCTGCTCCAAGTGACTGCAGCACTCCCAAAAGAGAACACATATCCATTGGTAGATCGTCCTTATCAAAAATACTACCAGCCCAATCAGTATCAATGTATCCATGCAACTGTATCTGAACCCCAGTCTCATAAAATAGTCCATACTGCAATGTGGACTTCACATACCTGAGTATGCGTCTAGCCGCATCCAAATGCAATTTCCTTGGAGGCTGCATAAACTGACTTACCAATCCAACAGCATAGCTCAAATCTGGCTTGGTAATAGTCATATAAATCAAACTTCCTACTATGCGTCTGTACATAGTAGGGTCTTCAAGAAGCTCACTTGCATCTGCGCTCAGCTTCACATTCTGCTCCAAAGGAACTGAAATAGGCTTACAGCCTGTCATCCCATATTTGGACAGCATGTCCAATCCATACTACATCTGCAAGAGCCGTATCCCACTTGGTGATCTAATCACCTCAATGTCCAAGAAATAACGCAGCTCTCTCAAATCCTTCATCTCAAACTTCTGCTTCAATAGCATTTTCACATTAAGGATATCTTCATCACTATCACCTGTGATAATCAAATCATCAACATAAATGACAAGCAGCATAATACATCTCTCTATTTTTCTCACATAAAATGAGAAATCTGCCTTGGAAACCTGAAAGCCAATAGTGACAAGATTCTGTCCTATCTTGTCAGACCATGCTCTAGGTGCTTGCTTCAAGCCATACAAGGCTTTCTTCAACCTGCAAACAAACTCAGGATGAACAGCATGCACATAACCTGGTGGTTGCTCCATATAGACCTCTTCTTGCAAATCACCATGCAAGAAGGCATTCTTTACATCCATCTGATGTAAAGACCATCCCTTTGATGCAGCCATAGCAATGACTGCTCTTACGGTTGCCATCCTTGCAACCGGACTGAATGTTTCTTCATAGTCAATGCCATATGTTTGTGCATACCCCTTGACTACTAATCTTGCCTTGTATCTGTTCACAGAACCATCTGCATTGTGCTTCACCTTATAAACCCACTTACAGCCAATTGCATTCTTACCTTTAGGCAAAGGTACCAATTCCCATGTAGCGTTTGCTTCCAAGGCATCCATTTCTTCATCCATGGCTTTCTCCCATTTTTCTTTTCCCATGGCTTGCTCAAAAGAAGTGGGTTCTGGTTCTTGTATTACTTTGACCATATATGCATAGTGAATGGCTGTAAATCCATCATATTTCAGCCTATCCACAGGATACCTAGCTCTGGTAGACCTGCACAAAGTAGGTTCACTCCCAGGTGCTCTCAAAACATCCCTGGTCTTCCTTACTCCAGGTGTAATAATAGAAGGAATACCCAACTCATCATCAATGCTCTATTATGAGCCACTGGATTCACCATCTACATAAGAGTGACCTGCATTCACATCAAACATGGGCTGATCTACCTTCTCTTTTCCTTTTCGTGATACCTGCATACCACTATCTGCATTGCTTTGAGAAGATTCTCCTGATCTCAATCTGCCTGTCCATGGCAAAGAATGTGAACCACTGCTAGAGGATGCTCCAGGTCCACTAATATCTTGTGATTGCTACTGTGAATTCTATGCAGCATTACCATTTTGTGCATCTACATTATCAATCACATTTACTGGTTTATACCAGCTACTCATCTCATAAAAAACAACATCTCTGCTCACTAATAACTTACGAGTAGAAGGGTTATAGCATCTATACCCTTTTCACTGCAGAGAATAACCAATAAAGATTCACTTTTCAGCTTTTGGATCCAACTTGGATCTCAACTCATCTGGCACATGAACATAGGCAATGCAACCAAAAATTTTCAAATGAGAAATATTTGGTTTCCTACCAGTATACCTCTCCTCTGGAGTCATGCCATGTATTGCTGCAGTGGGAGTCCTGTTCATTATGTAGACTGCTGTAGCAACTGCCTCAGCCCAGTAAAAGTCTGCCAGGTCTTTTTCATTGAGCATGGCACGAGATACCTCTCCAATATGCATGTTTTTTCTTTCTGCAATTCCATTTTGCTCTGGGATATGACTGCATGAATATTGCTGCTTTATGCCATGCCCCTGTAAGAACTTTGTAAACTCATTTGAGAGGTACTCTCCCCCTCCATCTGACCTTAGGCATTTTATTTGCAGGCCTGATTCTTTTTCAACCACAGCTTTAAGAGTTTTGAAATGCCCAAAAACTTTACTTTTCTTTTTCATAAAATACACCCAAACTTTTCTGCTATAGTCATCAATAAAAGTGACAAAATAATGATAGCCTCCAAGAGATGCAGCTTTAGTAGTCTACACATCAGAGTGCATTAATTCCAATGGCTTCTTACTCTCTTGAACATGTCTAGGAAATGGTTTCCTTGCCTGTTTTCCAAACTGATAGGCTTCACATACCTTATGCATTTCTGCAACCTTGAATTTTGGCAATCCTGCAACAATATTTTGGGCCTGCATTGATTTAAGTCATTGTACATTAACATGACCAATGCGTTTATGACAAATATCAATATCTACAACTACACCGGTCCCATGTGCAAACATTGCTGCACTCACTTCAGGCATGTTTGCATCCAATGTAAACATTCTGCCCTTCTTCTTTCCTTTTGCTATCAGGCGACCTTTATTTTTCATATCCTCAAGAAAGCATCCATGGGAATTAAATCTGACCTGCAAGCCCTGCTCAACCATTTGACCAACAGAAACTAGGTTCTTGGTGATATTCGAAACATGAAATACATCTGACAGGTATTTTTTTTTCCCATCCTGCATAGACAAATGAATTTTTCCAATTTGCACAATAGGATGTGCAATATCATCACCAGTCTCCACAAATCCTGGTTTTTCCATTTTCCTTGCATCCTGCATCCATTCTGCATGACCTGTCATGTGGTTTGATGCACCTGAGTCAACATACCACACATCGTTACTTTCTTCTGCACTTGTCACAGAATTGGTCATGTGCTGCACCATAAACAAATGCTCATTTCTGTCATCACCTTGTCTACTAGAAGATGCATAATTTCCTTGTTGCAGTTTTCCATTCATGATGTCATTCTGCTTTTTATAGCAGTCTTTAGCCATATGAACCATTTTACCACAGTAGTAGCATTCAACATTGCTGTTAGCATTTTGCCTGACCACCACAGACAGACACGTACACACACACACACACACACACCCACCTGCCACCAGCCCACACACCAACCACACACCCACCCACCCACACACACACACACACACACACACACACACGCAGTGGCCTCCTCTACCTCTGCCTCTACCTCTTCCAGCATTTGAGTAGAAGACAGCTTCTTTTGAAGTTCCTCCTGAAGAAGATGCACCACCATTTCTCTGCTCCTCAGAAATTAGAAGAGCAATCAACTCCTCAAAATCAGGAAATCTTTCATGGACGGAAATGGATGTTCGAAACTGTGCATAATCCTTTCCTAGACCATTCAAGGTCACAGAAACTAAATCATCATCTTCCACTGGTGACCCAATGGAAGCAAGTGCATCTGCAATCTTCTTCACCTTTATGTGGTAGTCATTGATGCTCATACTTTCTCTTTGCACATTGTGCAACTCTTGCTTAAGCTGCATTTTCCTGGCTTGCGTATTTGTGCTATACATTTTTGACAAAGTATCCCATGCCTCCTTTGGCGTACTTGCATCCTTAATATGCAGAATCATAAAGTCTCAAATGCTGATAGACAGCCAATACATAACTTTCCTGGCTCTCTCATGCCACGCTTTAAATGCCTGCATTTGTTGTTGATTGGAAACATCAGGAAGAACTGGTTCTTCTTCATTTCCTGCAACAAATTCCCAATATCCTTTTCCCATAAGGAAATTCGTCATTCTAAACTGCCATGCTTGGAAGTTGTTATTGTCAAGCTTTTCAATGACTATCTGTGAGAGAGAATCAGACGCCATTACAGAACACTGTAAAAAATTCTATCACTGCAAAGAACACAGCTTCAGCCTCACAAGGGCAAATCTGCAAAACTGTAGAACAGTGGTCGCACAGCATGAAACTGGGCCTTTTCCTGAGTGCGTCCAGAAAACTTCCGCCTCCAAAACAAGCCCCGAAATGGCCTCAAATAAAAAAAACAGGTCACCGAGGGCTAAAGCTCAATCCCGCAGCATATACTGCCCTCTTGCTTCACCGCGAAGGGCGTCTCAACTTGAGACAATGCACTCTTGCACTTTCCGGCTTTGCTACCTGCAGAGACTTGCTCTCAAAACAGAAGAATGAAAGCAATATTGGTCCTCTTACCAGAACACTGCAAACTTGGCTTGCTTTCTTGAGCTCCTTACAACGAACAAGGCTCTGATACCATGTCAAGATTGTGGGAGAGAAGGAAGGAGTCTCTCTTGTAGCTTTCTTGCTTACACAATGGGGGAATACACACAAGGGTGGAGGTTGAAAACGATTTTCCTCTTCTTAGTTGTGTAAGCCAAAATAACTCTAATACGAAAGAAATAGAAGAACCCTATATATGGATTTCAAACCAAACTCAACTAACGAAGGTGGCATACTAACTGAGCCACGAACTAGAGTAGATAAGGATAGCTATCATCTAGCTATTATTCATGGGCGGTGTACCAACCGCATCTGCAACCAACTGACAAGTCGGTGACATAAATGCACAATGGTCACCCTGGCATATCATGAGTGGAGCTCGATATCTCAACACTTTGTGGAGGAGCCTAATGAGGAAGAGGCATAGGTCAATCCTTATGTATCCTACGACGAGGAGGGCAACCCAGTCCTGATGGACTATCGGCCAGTGCTAGTGATGGCTTTAGGAAGAGGACGAGGCAGAGGCTTTGGAGGGCCAAGCCAGGATCCAGTCACATGCTGGACTTGCGGCTACCTAGGCCACATTCATCATGCTGCCCAGAGCGAGAACAAGTTAACAAGGACAAAGCGGATCTTCGATGCACAGAGTGTGGAATCACACATCTGTTTCCTGACTGTCCTAGGCGGAATCCATCAAGGAGTACTGCCAACATGCCATCGGTGCCTTTGGGGCTCTTTGGAGTTGAAACTTTTCATAGTTAGGATATGTCCATCCCACTACATGCTATGACGCGAGTTCAAGCAAAACAAGCAGGCATCTCCTTGCCAGGGCCAAGTAACCTTGATGCAACCTCAATAGGGAAGAAAAGCCGGAGGAGATGGAAAAAGAGAACTGATGAGAAGATAACCCTTAAAATCGAGGAAACGACTACGTTGGTAACGGGAAAGAGGGTCACAGACGCAGAGGCAGAGACCTTGGCTCCTAAGATAGCAGAGCTAGGGAGTGCCAAGGTAGGGGAATATCCCCATCCCAAATGGCAACTCAAGCTATAGCCAAGGTCAAGGAGTGGGTCAAGGATGCCCAAAAGCACCTCGAAGATGCTGAACCCATATTGGAAGACCCTATGGACGACTTCTCTAGTGCTAGCACACCAGTCTCACCCTCAAAACCATAGGCTGGGAGCATGCCTGCACCACTAGGAGAGACTCAGTAGAGCAAGGACGAGGGGAAGCTTACCAGGGCAGACATGATGCATGGCCTAGAACTGCTAGCCTCAGAGGAAGACAAGGGTCCAATAGCCTCCTCACAACTTTGCTGTCCACCCAGTAACTCTAAGCCTAGAGGATCTGCTTAAGCAAAATCACTCCTTGTGGCAGGAGTTAAAAGACTGGATCGAGGGACATGCGGAACTTGCGGGCACTGATCTGCAAGATCACGATGCAGTTACATGGATCCCAAGCCTAACTCTACACGCAGATCCTAAGTCCTTGCACATCAATGCTTTTTGGGAAGGCACTAAAATGCACGCAGTTTTGCCCGTCCAAGCCTTAGGAGACATGACTTGGAAAGGAATTGTAGACACAGGCACCGGTGTTAGTGTGCTAAACCATGCGATCCTAGAGGCATGGGGAAACCCTTTTGTAGAGATTGCTAGATTCAATGTCACTCTAGCAAACGGAATGAGGGTAAGACCATTTGGGGTCTTAAAGAATTGGCCGGTAAAGATTGCCGGTGTGCAATTCTCGGTAAACTTCATTGTCATGAAGGGAGTGGATTGCAACATACTATTAGGCTGACCTTGGATGAGGAATGCACGAGTAATAGAGGATTGGGGCAATGGATTGATTTTCCTAGGGAACAGAACTAGTGTAGTGAGGGTAGAGATGGACACTTGGACGACGACACTTGTTGACCTGGCTGCCATCTCAGGCATGCTAAAAGGCGATACTCAACCGACCAAGCCTTATGGATCACTAGCTAGATATATTCCTTGCCCTGAGGATGAGAGGGATTGGATGCACGTGCTGGAAACCATTGACCTACCATTCTCGAATGAGGAAGGACCACATCAGCAGGCTGCTAAAACCGCTACCGTGCCAACTGAGGAGCCAGTTGTGCCGCTTTGCATGATGGTGGGAAGCTTGCTCAACCCAAATCGGCCTCGTCCTGCGTCCCCAACAACAAACTAGAGCTTCAGGAGATCGTAGAGTATCTAACCGATAAATTGAACAGCAATTTGGCCACTAACTTAAAACCTCTACATGACCTTTTAGCTAAACGTGAAGGGAAATGGAACAAAGTCCATGACCTGAACTTGTTATATAACTGGGCTTTAGTTACTGATGACAGGGAGAGTGAAGAGGGAAGCTTGGGGGATGATGAGCAGTCAGAAGGACAGGACCCGGACGATGAGGAGTATGAGGACTGTCTCTTTACAGGAGAAGAGAGTGAAGAAGAGGTAGACACGATAGAGTACGACACGGAGGGAAAAGCGATAGAGCAAATCAGGGCAGACTTAAGGCCTAGGAAAGAAGGGCTCAGTCAAAACAAAAAAGGAGTCATGCTAGTAGAGTGTGACAGATCCTGGCTGGAACGAATAGAAGCTGTAGATTACGAGCAAGCTGGAGTGGCATAACAATGGGTAATCCCAGTGCTCAAGACAGATTCACCTACGGAACTGAGACCCCCTGGGGAAACACCTTCCCCAAGTGAAGGATGCGAGTTCAACTCAGAGTCAGAAGTTAGCATTGAGAGTGATCCCGAGATACCGCAACCCTCTGGGGTCAAACGCACCAAGGGAGACTTGCCTGTTTACCTGAGGCGCAGGAGGCTAAAAGTGGAGGCCAGGAAGCAAGCAAGTGGCTCGGAAGCGGAAAGGTAGAGAAAACCACAGGATCTACCCAAATGGTTTACGAAGTTTAAAAAGGGTGACAGGGTGGTGGTCCTGCTAGGTGCAAAAAGACAAGGTCAGACTAGTGAACCGATAGAGGGACCCGCCAAAGTCAAAGAGGTTAACTTGGCTAGGAAAGGCAAAAAACCAAGACCGATGTTCGTTGCAGATGACTTGGCGGAGGAGGAAGAGACCAAAATTTTTGCACTCCTGCAAGAGTACATTGATGTGTTTGCCTGGACATTAGACAAACTTAAGGGAGTCGACCCTAGGGTCGTGAATCATAACATCCCAATGATTCCAGATGCAGTGCCAACAAAACAATGACCTTACCCCATGAATCCTAAACACGCCCATGTAGTGAAGGAGGAGATTGATAAACTCATGAGGGCAGGTTTCATATATGAGATCGAGCACACAGACTGGGTGTCACCTATCGTGATTGTCATGAAGAAAAATGGAAAAATTCGAGTGTGCCTAAACTACAAAAAAGTGAATGCCACTACGAAAAGGGATAATTATCCTTTACCTTACACCGAGCACATGCTGGAGAGGGTAGCAGGGAAGGAAGCCTACAGTTTTCTGGATGGTTTCTCGGGTTACAATCAGGTGCAAGTGCACCCCGACGACAGGCACAAGACTGCCTTTGCCACGGAATGGGGCGTATTCGCCTACATTGTAATGCCTTTTGGGCTAATGAATGCACTCGCAACTTTCCAGCGCCTAATGTGCACTGTCTTTAAAGACATGCTTAGGCGCGAACTGGAAGTGTTCGTAGACGACCTATGTTTACACTCTAGTTGGGACGAACACTTGAAGAAATTGAGAGCTGTCTTTGAAAGGTGTAGGTTGTACCACCTCTCGCTAAACCCCTTAAAGTGCCAGTTCTGGGTAAAACACGAATGCATCTTGGGGCATGTAGTGTCAAGGAACGACATTGCCACTGACTTTTCCAAAGTCAAAGTCATTGTTGACCTACCACCACCCGACAACAAGGGAGTTCAGTGCTTCTTGGGACACAATGGATACTATCGATGATTCGTGCTAAATTATGCATTAATAGCTAGACCTTTGTACAAGCTATTGATAGTGTTTGAGTGGACGGAGGAATGCCAGCGCGCATATGAAGAATTGAAAAATCCTCTTACGACTGCACCAATCTTGCGAGCCCCAGACTGGAGCGTAACGTTCCATGTGCACATAGACGCCTCTAAGTTCGCTATTGGAACCGTGCTATGCCAGCCTGGTGAGCATAACTTGGATTACCTGGTGAGTTTTGCCAGCAGGTAGCTCACAGAAATCGAGATGAACTATTCCACGACAGAAAGGGAGGGGTTGGCCATGGTATTTGCGGTAAAGAAATTTAGGCATCACCTGTTGGCCACTCCCTTTGTCTTCTTTGTTGACCATCAAGCCCTACTGTATCTTGTGAACAAGCCTCGCTCTACACGGCACATAGCTAGATGGTTACTCCTTTTACTGGAGTTTGACTTCTCTGTGGTTGTACGCAAAGGAAAGCAGCACTACATGGTTGACCACATGTCCCGCATACCCACAGGAGAAGCCGCTGGACAAGGCGTACTTGATGATTTACCGGACGCCCATCTTTTTAACTTGTCTAGTGAACGAGAATTGTTTAGAGCAGATCTGACACCATATTGGGCCGATGACATAGTGCAAGTGCTAGAAAATGGATTATCAGAGTGAACCATTGAGAAGGCCAGGCTAAAGAGACTTATCCTGAAAATTCAACCCTACCAACTGATAGTTGGCCAACTCTACAGGTTGGGACAAGACGGTTTACTGCACAGATGCATGTGTGAGCATGAGATGCATGACGCATTAAACGAGGCACATGGCAGAATCGCTGGAGGATACTTTAGTGGGGACACAACAGCCCGAAAGGTGCTACAGTCCTAGCTATGGTGGCCCACCCTATTCTGTGATGCAACTAAATTTGTAAAGCACTGCGATGAGTGCCAAAGAACCAGAGTTCCTGTGCGAAAGGACAAGATGGAGTTGACCCCTGTCATAGCCCGAGAACCCTTTGAAAAATGGGGCATCGATTTTATTGGGCCTGTCAGTCCTGCAGCACAATATTCCCAAGCTCGATACATCATCGTGGTGACCGACTATTTAACAAAATGGGAAGAGGCACGAGCCATGAGGAAGAATGATGCTAGGACCACCGCAAAGTTCTTGTGGGAGCAGGTCATTTCACGGTTTGGTTGTCCAATCGAACTTGTAAGCGACCAAGGCACACACTTCATTAATGAAGTTATTGCCCACTTGCTCTCTACCTTCCTAATAATTCATCGGAAGTCCTCTCCCTATTACCCTCAGGCTAATGGCCAAGCCAAATCCACAAACAAAATCCTAGTCAATGTGCTTACAAAAGCCATGTCTACTTCGAGAAGTGACTGGGACAACAAGCTAATGGCGGCCTTGTGGGCCTATCGCATAGCTTATATAACGGCTATAGGACAGACGCCCTTTAGGCTGACTTACGGAACTGAAGCCATTTTTCTCGTAGAATTCTTCATCCCTAGTTTGAGGCTAGCAGTCCAGGAACGTTGGGAGGGCAAAGAGGCTTGGACCAACCACTTAGTAGAGCTTGAGTGCTTAACGGAGACCCGACTCCTCGCCACTCACTCTCTAATTTGTGAAAAGCGAAACTTCGAACAAGGGGACCTTGTTCTGCTGTACTCGGTAAAAGGACATAAACAGAAGATGAAGTTTCGGGGGCTAGGGCCTTTTAGGGTTCGCGTGATCGGTAGGAACGAAAATGTCGAGTTGGAGACACTTGACGGTGAGGGAATAGGCTTTTTTAATGGCAGCCGCATTAAAAAGTACTATCCTCCTTCACATCCGTTACACGAGCCACCCATGCTAGAACCCCCACTTAACGTCCGCATGGCTACTGTAACTGACTTAACAGATCAGGACGAAGAAGTAGTGGCACCGGCATACCTGCGGATCACAATTGCAGCAGGAGCGGTGTATTCTTTCGACGCCTTGATTGATGAAGGTGCTAACTACAACATCCTAACACATGACCATTGGACACGCATTGGTCAACCGCAACTACATCCCACTAACGCTCAACTCACCCCGTTTGGGGGTACCACTTACCCACTCCTAGGGAAATGCAAGGTGGTCGTTTCCATCGAGTCTGAAAGTTTACCAGCCTTCTTCCATGTGTTGCCTGACACTAAGGATGCTGGTAATGTATCACTATTAGGTCACACTTTCAAGAAACAAACCAACTGTAATGTGGATTACAACCTAAATCACATACATCTTGCTATCGGCAATGTGCGCATAGTGACGACTTTCAGCAAGGGCTGCCCTAACCCCCCCACGTTTACAAAGCCGTCGATAGAAACCCCTACGACCACTCTTCAGCCCGAGTCTAAACAGACGGAAACTACGGCCTCGTGCCGAATTCTCAACCCCGGACCCACGACCACCAAGAGCGCTCACAAGGCCAAAGAGTCCACGTTTCTATGGGTGCCGAAACGACAAAAACCACATTCGGGTAAACCACCCAAGTGTGATCCTAAACGTCCATATTATCAACCGTCTCGACCCAAGAGGCAGTCTAGGCACTATTGCTGTAGACGCACAACCATGCTGCACTGGATTCCCAAAGACCTCTTGCGGGCACAAGGATACCACGAGGGCAATCCCTGGATTTGGGTGCCTAAAAAGGGCCAGCTAAGAAGCTCATCTACAAGCAATCTCACCCTAACGAGAAAGGTTTGCACAAGTGGCGCTCAGAACACAATTAATAGGCCAGGGCTAGCGGTGGCTAACAAGCCTCAACTCACCTATCGACCAAAGCAAATGCCCCAGGCCTTAAACCTACCTAATCCTGAGAACTTACAAACCACGATGAGTGCTCACTCAGAACCGAGTACAACCCCCATGCCTCTAGAGCTTCCTACAGCATCTCAAAGTGCTTCCCATTGCGAGGCCCAATTCGTGACACCGATGAGGAAGTCACAACTATCTAGTCCAGTTGCACTAGCCCCACCAGAGGGTCTTAAACCTTCATATGCAATACGACCTTTCCTCTCTTTGGCTAAGGACCTTGCCACAACTTCTGGGGATGATTTAATAACCTGTATTAAAATGTTAGATGAAACTTTCACTACATTTGCTAGAAGCTATGACAGGCTAGACCTAGGTCTTCTTGACGAAACGCTTGCTTCGGATGTTCATGCATTACCATGCACTTGGGAGGAATACGAACTTATGACCACTAAAGTTCCCAAAATTGCTACCGAACTGATAGCAAACGATAAAATCTTGAAGGATCAGACTGCACTCAGAAGACTTATCACTTCTTATCGTAAGCCTCCGCGTTCTGCTCCTGAACAAGAGCTGCAAGAGCTCACGCAGATGGCAAGCTCACCTTCCACATTCTTGCAGCAGTGGTTTACGCTAAGGATCCAATGGGAGAAAAAAGGTTGTCGCATAATGACCAATGCTGAGCAACGTAGGGCAATCAAAACTATCGAATATGACCCCACTTACGTGGCACCTATCTTGTTTAGGGTCTTGGCCATCACCCGTGATTAGCATTTGGACGACCATGTGCTCGCCCACCCCTACATTGACCAATTCCTCACCAAAGAGGAATTACATGTTGCCAGCCACCTCAGTACCAGAGATATCTTCCACGACATTTTGACCTACATTTCCCAAGTCTCCATCCAACCATCCACTCTGGATTGTCATGCCCAACTCGAATAGAATCCAAACTTCTATGATTGGCTATTGGCTAGGTAAGTCAACCCATGCGAAACAGTGCTTACCTCGCCCTTCTTGTGGTAATCCTAGGAAGGATTCTTTGAAAGATTCCTGTCGAAGGGGGGAGCAAAGTGAGAAAGAGCAGAGCAAGGTAACCACGAGCAGAGCAAAGGTGAAAAGTTATGTTATCTAGCTAGCAGATTGTTATAATTAAGAAAGTTTCTATGGAAGAATATTGCAGAATAAAACAATAGCAATGGTCAAGCCTCTAAGCAAGTGTACCCACTTTGGGCCCATCTATTTTTCTCTCAAACTTAGTTCTAATGAGAAATAAGCCGATTGTTAGGCAGTAATGTTGGCATGGTGTGTTGACAGGTCACCGCCATGGCAGGACAGGACAAAGGAGGCAAACTACCATTCTCAGAAGAGGAAATGACCAAATTCAGCATCGCCATCGAGACACGCAAATTCAATCACTTCACTTTCAAGCACACACTGAATCTGGACGAAGCCATCATGGAGGAACCCGCGATCAAAGACTTAGTGGACAGATGCCATCTCCACAAGTACATGGAGAAGGTGGGGCAGGCGGTGGATTACAGTATGTGTGCGGATTTCCTGAGGAGTTTCGACAAAAGCAGGAACTGTGGCACCGTCACAGTAAGGACAAGGGAGCAAGAAAGGAGAATCGAAGTGCCCCTCAATGCAACGATCATAGAAAAGGCCCTGGGGCTTGTGCCAAAGAAAGAGAGAAGGCCGAGGCGAGACGTTTACACCATGCTGGGGGTCAAGAAAGAAGCGGTGCATACTGTGGATGGAATCAGCTTGGCTGACATCTTGGACCCAGCGGTGAAACTACAAGAAAAAATGATCCATACCCTCTTCTTGGGCCAACGTTACAATGCGCTGATGAATAGGATTGGGGTCCCACTGTTGGAAAGCATAGCAGCAGGAACCTCTGAAGAAATAGACTGGAATGGATTCGTACAGAAGACCATTCAAAATTCAGCTGCCCTCCTCACTCCGACGGAAGCACCAGCAGAAGGAGAGTCCCCTGCCTCAACAGCGCGCTTCGCAAGGAAGAAATCTGCATCAAAAGCAGCTACAATTAGATACGGGGGCATCCTGACAGCCATCATAGACGAAGCAATAAAGAATGAGGGCCCCATGGAGGAGGAAGCGACGCATCAGAGCTCAGCTCACCATGGCGGAGGGGAATCAAGTGAAAGAACAGTAAGTGACAAGGGAGAGCAGGAAGTGCTGCCTCCATGAGTGACCAAACCCGCCGAACAAAGCAAAAATGATAGGAGACAGAAGGAGAAAAAAGAGAAATTAAGTAAGGAAGAATGGGCTGACATCAAAAAAGCTAAAAAAGAGTCTCGAAGGGTCGAGGAAGAAAGGAGGAGGAAAGAGGAGGAGGAGCTCGCCAGAATAGGAGAGGAGTCGAAGAAGGCGGAGGAGGATTTGGGACACCAATTTTGATGCCTGAACCGCATTTTGTAGCTCCCTCCCCGAAGAGCGTAATGATCCCATCTACATGCCCTACCCCTGTAGGCATTGAGTGGATTACAACAGAGATTTGCATGGGGATTTTGACTTCCCGAGAATCTATAATGTAAATGCTAGAAGCCCGGAGGAGTGCTTAGTATTTAGGGTAGAAGATCTGCTTTCCTCCATAAATCGTTTCCTTGTAGATTTCTCTTCCTGCCCCGATCTAGCATTCTTAACCACTTGTAATTACCTCCGACTTCTCAAATTCCTGCTACTCCAGAAACTTGTAGCAGAGGAAGCCCATCTCCCTCCACTCTTTTTTGATCTTAACCTAGGAATAGATAGTAGAGCCATGACGAGGTTGATGATGTGCGCTACTCTCCTCCCAGTCTTCTGCTTAGAGCTATTAGAAAATATGAGTGACACCCATTTTGCAAGGTGTAATCACCTCTTTTTGTCCACCACTCCTCTAAGAGCTAGAGCCGGTATTAAGGAATACCTACAAAGTCACACATTTTTATCACAATGCCTGCGACCACCCCGTGACTAAATAGGTGCCCCATACCTTGCCCAATGTACTCTCTCTCATTCACCCGAAAAAAAAAAGGGAAGGGAAAGGAAAGAAAAGAAAATGCTTGCAGTCTTCATTCACTATTATGGTGCACCATACTCACTGCATCTAGAGTCCTCTCTAGCCACTCCCCCACTTCACACTTAGGGCACATCAAGGGCAGGACTTTCAAACCTGTCACCTTGAGTTTTGCACCGCACCTCAGAAGCTGCACGAGCTGGGTCCTCAAGTGTGGGACATTACCAAGGGCTTGCCCAAGGTTAAACCCATCTCCTAGTTCCACTGGCATGGGCACCATGCACTACACAGTGAGACAGACACACCCCCTAGGAAGTGTACCACTTTTCTTGCAGGTTATGTTCATGTTTCAAGAATGGGCTGCTTGGCTGACGGGGATCATCTACTACATCCTCCAATGAGAAGGACTTTTCCAGCAGTCGGACATGACCCCATTACTGCAACTTCAGGAGCTTCGATGCAAAGGTTTCAATGGCTCAACAGATTTCATGTTGACAACCATCCGCCTCCTGATGGGCTGCCATTGGCATAGATCTTGGAACCTCACCGTCCGATGATCCATGCCCACTACCTCAAGATCTACGGATCGCTTATTAGCACCACAAGCTTGAAGACTTTCAACTAAAAACTGAAGATCCTCTACTCCCAGACAAGGGTTTTCAGCCCAGGCTACGGCTTTTCAAGGCAAACAGCGTTCGCGGGGTTTCTCCAGAATAAATCCCTCTAATACCATCCTCATAAGGGACTGCTTATTGTTTCAAGCGTTTTGGATCCTCAAAAGACGACCGGCTCCATAAGGGTGCCAGCACAGTGAGAAAGATGCCGAGAATCATCAGGAAGACTAAAGCACGCTAGAATCTCTTATAGTCATCGTCATCAAACTCCATCACCTCTCATTCACAAGCCTCAGTGTCCTCTACCCACTCGTTACACCTAGCAATAGCATCATCTATCCCACTACTCCCCACCACAGTGCCATGGGACTGGCACTCGTCTAGGAGGGGGGTAATGTTAACCCCAACACGAAGAAAGCAAAAGAAAGAGGAAAAGACGCAGGGCAAAGGCAGAAAAAAGGTAGCCCGACTGAAGAAAGAAGAGAAAAAAAGACCAAAAGCGCAAGGGCAGCCTTAAAAGTCCAAGGCAAATGCAGAAAGGGAAAGGCGCATTTTAAAATAAAAAAGGCGCACCCTGAAATCTTGTAAAAGAGTGCCGGGCTCTCACCCGTGCAATTTGTAAATATAGACAGGCGGTGGAAAGGAAGCTAGGAGGATAGACGGACAATGAGAAAAGGTGCCTAGGCTAATGGCCGGCCATGTAAAAAAAGGGGGATGACCGCCCATGGAAATTAGGGCATGTATATAAAGTTAAAAAGTGAACGAGAAGCTCATTCTTGTGTGTGGCAGAAAGCTTCTTCTTCTTCTCCTCTTGTTTCTTGCCTTCTTGCTTGTGTTTGAGAGAGGGATTGAGAGAGAGTGTGAGGGAGTGCTTGTGTGAGAGTGAGGGATCTTGGAGAAGAAGCTCTCCATCTCCTCTCTTCATTTTCTCCTCCTCTCTTCTCTTCTCTTGTCTCGTGCGTGGCTATGGAGGATGAAGCTCATGGGAGAGGGATTGAGGTTTCTTGAGCTTGCCTCAAGGATCGTGGAGCTGCTGGTGTGCAAGAGAGAGGAGGGTACTCGATCGAGCATCAAGGTAAGCTCACTACACCCGTAAGGTAGGCATTGCGCGTCGGCTATGTGAGAGGTAGCCATGGCAGCTCGGTTCGAAACACTTGAGCAATAAGTGGTCCGTAGGTCTCGAGGTAGAGCTTGAAGAGCTCCCACACCCTTGGTGTGTTTGACTTTAGAAGGTTGTGGTATCTCGGGATCACTCTCAGTGCTGACTTCCGACTCTGAGTTAAACTCGCATCCCTCACTTGAGGAAGGTGTTTCCCTAGGGGGTCGTAGTTCAGTAGGTGCATCCGTCTTGAGCACTGGGATTACCCATAGTCGTGCCACTCCGGCTTGCTCGTTATCCATGGCTCCCATGTGTTCTAGCCAGGATCTGTCACACTCCATTCGCATGACTCCTTTTTCATTCTGACTGGTCCTTCCTCTCCTAGGCCTCAAGTCTGCCCTGATTTGTTCTATCGCTTTTCCTTCCGTGTCGTACTCTATTGTATCTATCTCTTCTTCACTCTCCTCTCCCGTAAAGTGACAATCCTCATACTCCTCATCATCAGAGTCCTGTCCTTCTGGCTACTCATCATCACCTAAGCTTTCCTCTTCAGTCTCCTTGTCATCAGTAACTAAAGCCCAGTTATATAACAAATTCAGGTCGTGGACCTTGGTCCATTTCCATTTTGGCTTAGGTAATAGATCACGTAGAGGTTTTAAGTTAGCAGCCAAGTTGCCTTCCAGTTTATTGATAAGATACTCTACGATTTCCTGAAGCTCTAGTTTGTTGTTAGGGATATGGAACGAGGCTGGTTTATCTGGGTTGAGTGAGCTTCCTGCCATCATGCAGAGTGGCACAATTGGCTCCTCAATTGGCATGGTTGCGGCTTTAGCAGCCTGTCGATATAGTTCTTCCTCATCCGAGAATGGTAGGTCAATGGTTGCCAAAACGTGCATCCAATCCCTCTCATCCTCAGGGAAAGGGATATATTTAGTGAGTGATCCATAGTGTTTGGTCGTTTGAGTATCGCCTTTCAGCATAGCTGAGATGGCATCTAGGTCAACAGGGGTCGTCTTCCAAGTGTCCATCTCTACCCTTACTGCACCAGTTCTGTTCCCTAGGAAAATCAAACCATTGCCCTAGTCCTCAATGACATGTGCATTTTTTAATCCAAGGTCGGCCTAATAGTATGTCGTAATCCACTCCCTCCATGACAATGAAGTTTACGGAAAATTTCACACCGGCAATCTTTACTGGCCAATTCTTTAAGACCCCGAATGGTCTTACCTTCATTTCATTTGCTAACGTGACATTAAACCTAGCAGTCTCTACAGGAGGGTTTCCCCATACCTCTAAGACTGCATGGCTTAGTACACTAACACATGCGCTTGTGTCTACAATTCCTTTTCGCGTCATATCTCCTAAGGCTAGGACGGGTAAAACTACATGCATTTTAGTGCCTTCCCAAAAAGCATTGATGTGCAAAGACTTAGGAATTGAGTGTAGAGTTAGACTTGGGATTTGTGTAACCGCATCATGATCTTGCGAATCAGCACCCGCAAGTCCTGTGTGTCCCTCCATCAAGTCTTTTAACTCCTGCCATAAGGAATGATTTTGCCTAAGTAGGTCTTCCAAGCTTAGAGTTACTAGAGTAGACAACAAGGTTGTGAGGAGGCTACTGGGCTCTTGTCTTCCCCTGAGGCTAGCATTTCTAGGCCATATGTTCTGTCTGCCCTGGCAAGTTTCCCCTTGGCCTTGCTGCTGAGTTGCCCCCAGTGGTGCAGGTATGCTCGCAGCTTGTGGTTTTGAAGGTGAGACTGGTGTGCTCACGCTGGAGAAATCATCAATAGGATCTTCTAATATGGGTTCATCATCCTTGAGGTGCTTTTGGACGTCCTTGACCCACTCCTTGACCTTAGCTATAGCCTCGAGTTGCCGTTTGGGATGGGGATATTCCCCTACCTTGGCACTCCCTAGCTCGACTGTCTTAGGAGCTGAGGTATCCACCTCTGCGTCTGTGACCCTCTTTCCCGGTACTAATGTAGTCACTTCCTCGGTTTTAAGAGTTATCTTTGCATCGATTCTCTTTTTCTATCTCCTCTGGCTTTTCTTTCCTATTGAGGTTGCGTCAAGGTTACTTGGCCTTGGCAAAGAGATGCCTGCTTGTTTTGTTTGAGCTCGTGTCATAACATGTAGTGGGATGGGTGTATCCTCACTATCAAAGGTTTCCACTCCAAAAAGCCCCAAAGGCACCGATGGCATGTTGGCAGAGCTAGTTGATGGCTTTCGCCTAGGATAGTCATCAGGAAACAGATGTGTGATTCCACAGTCTGTGCATCGGAGATTCGCTTTGTCCTTGTTAGCTTGTTCTCTTCTGGGCAGCGTGATGAAATGTGGCCTGGGTGGCCGCAAGTCCACCATGTGACTGGATCTTGGCTTGGCCCTCCAAAGCCTCTGCCTCTTCCTCTTCCTAAAGCCATCACCGGCACTGGCCGATAGTCCATCAGGACTGGGTTGCCCTCCTCGTCATAGGATATGTATGGGTTGACATATGCTTCTTCCTCATTAGGCTCCTCCACAAAGTGAACAGGAGCATCGCTAGATGGGTGGGTTACAAAAGGCCCTGGTGGTCTGCGTATACCAGTTGGGTTCATCTCCAGCCTAGGTACGGCAGGTCTTGAGTCTGTCGGTGCCGGGAGAGCTAACTGGGCTCCCCTCCCAAAGAAATTGGGTAGCCTATTACCTAAGTATGGAGGGTTGTACTGCTGCGCATATGGGAATCTCCTTGGCATTCTGCAATGCACTGCATCATGCCCGAATCTACCGCAATTTGAGCATGGCCGAGATCTAGGATCTTGGCACTCAATTGGGAGGTGATTGCCGCCGCAGTATATACATTGTACATGCAATCTCACAGGCTTCCTTACCAGCTCTTGCAACCGTGCAATCTCCATTCTCATTTCTGCCATCCCCTGGTCATGGTGTACACTCTTTCCCTTATCCTACACACTAGCAGTTGCTTTTTCCCCCGAAGTAGTTGATCTCTCAGGGTCCCTTTGGCTTGCACTCTCTCGGTTGGTAGTCCTCATGCTGCGTTCCCTGAGTTGATCATCTACATGTATTGCCTCCTCAAAAACTCTAGCTAGCACGTCTTGTTGCAAGGTGGAGTTACTGGCCAAAGCCTTGTAGAGCTCCTCACTCCGAATCCCGTTCATACTGTAGACACTGCCCTCTCGGTAGGTCGCTCATTGGCAGGGATTCTCTTGTAGAGGCTACGCACCTGAGTAACGTAATCCCTAACATCTTCCTTCTCCCTTTGACTGATATTCATCAACCTAACGATGAGTTTATCCGAATACACTGCCTTCGAAAACCTCTTGATGAAGAGGCCCTTAAGGCGAACAAAGTTCGTACATTCTACGTCATCTAGACTAGAATACTAGGTCCTCCCCTTATCGCCTAAGCATAGGCCGAAAGCTTGAGCTCGCTGCGCAGGGTCTATAAGACCGTTTGCCTCACATACTTGCTCAAACTGCTCCATGAAGCTGTACGGGTCACTGCTAGGTTCGTATCTAGCTAGTTGTTTTGCTACGATGGGGATTTTAGCCTATCCTTTAGCCCCTTGCGTGACTCCCAATCCCGATAGTAGCGTGGTGGCTAGGGCAGTAGCACTCTGTTCAACGGACGTATTGTCCAAGAGTCACTTTGCTACCAGTTTGCTCAATGTCATGTCAGCCTCTACTGCCCGTTCCCTCTCTACATTCGGTCCAGATTTGGCCGCTCCAGCTAGGTCTAGCACTCGTGTAGCCTCGTACATATCTACATCTTGCTGTAGCCTTCTAGCCCTTTGCTCATGGTTGTAGGCAATTATGCCTTCTAGCACTCTCTTGATTGCTCTTCTCTCTTCTTCCAGGTTTGCTACCACTTCCTCTACAGGTCTGCCCTGGATCACGGTCCTAGTGAGTAGATCGTAGTTGTGGACCAGTTCTTGGACTGAGGTTGGAAATTCTCCTAAGTCTAATTGGTTCTCTCCTCGTTCGCCTCTTGATCCCGACATTGTTTCTGCTTCCAGCTCCATGAGGTTGTCAATAAATCCAAGCAGCTCTAGCAGCATCCAATCCTCTATATTGTTGCTTTCCGTGTCTTCGTGTCTTCTCCAGGTCCTACTAGTAGGGCACTCAAGCACCTGTCTAAGTCTTGGGGTCTTCTCCTACTAGTGGGTTCCTTAATGTTATTAGATATCCTGATGTGTTCCTTGTTATTTGAGAGCAGCTGCAATCCTTATTCACATGTTATTCTTAGTGCTTTCGTGGTGCTTGGTGCGAAAACAGGCTTTTCTCTTTTCTTGCAGTGCAAACTTAGTGGAACACAAGAGTGAAGTGCTGATGTAGAAAGCGTTTAATGCGAACTACACTCTGTTTCTCTCCACATTCTTAACCTGATTTGAGTTCTAAGCTCGGTTCTTGGCTATTCTATGGTCTTTCTGAAGGTCTGTGCTACATTTTCTATTCTGCTCTAAGTTCGATTGGTCTCTGAGGTTCTAATGGTCAAACTGGGTCTTGGGGGTGTTCAGGATTGTGTCTTGGGGGTCAGGTCTGTGGTAGGGTCAACTAAAGATCCTTATTTTTCCTTCTGGCAGGATGGTTCGATTCTTTCAATCGGACAGGGCTGGTCCGACTCTAGTAGTCAAACGGAGTGGTCCGAGTCCAGTAGTCGGACAGGGCTAGTCTGAGTCCAGCAATCGAATAGGGCTGGTCCGACTCTAGTAGTCGGACGGTCCAATTCTTGGAATCGGACGGTCCGACTCCAGGACTCGGGTGGTCCGATTCTGGGAATCGGACCACTGAGACCTAGTTCGACTGCATCTGGCGGCAGGCGCAATTTCGACATCTTTCGATCCCACTTGACTCCTGCTACACACAATCACAAGAGACTTTCCAGATATGACTAGGGCACTACTAAGAAGCACCAGACTCACTTGGAGTAGCACAAATTGATGGAACCTAGAATCGTGATAGCGCTTCCTCTTCTTGGCAACTAGAAGCTCTCTCTCTCTCTCTCACACACAAAGCTAACTAGTGAAATGAGGTTTTCCCTGGCCTCCCAAGCCTCTTAAGGTCCTTTCCTAGCACTGCAAAACCTTAAAGCCAGTTCCCTTTCCTTGTTTTACCCAGAAATTTGAATCTGATCCCCTGTTTCCCTATTTCCAGCAGCAGCCAAAACCTTCTGTTTTCTCTTTTCTTAACCTAATCTAACCTTAATCTAGTGCAAACAAAATGCAAAACAGAGATGCAGAATGGTAGTCCTACACTAATTCTTCCAACAAACCAAAACACTTACTTGTTTCACGGATTAAAACCTCCTAAATCTCCTAGCTATCTCGAGCACCGGTTCAGGCTGCAAACCCTACTTCCATGCTCGATTTGATGCGTGCGGCACTCAATGCTCAATTTCGTCGGTCCCGACAACGGAACCAAAATGAAGGGGAGCTACAAGCTCTACCCCGAGACCTACGGACCACTTATTGCTCAAGTGTTTCGAACCGAGCGGCCATGGCTACCTCTCACATAGCCGACGCGCAATGCCTACCTTACAGGTGTAGTGAGCTTACCTTGATGCTCGATTGAGTACCCTCCTCTTTCTTGCACACCGGTAGCTCCACGATCCTTGAGGCAAGCTCAAGCAACCTCAATCCCTCTCCCATGAGCTTCATCCTCCATAGCCACATGCGAGACAAGAGAAGAGAAGAGAGGAGGGGAAGATGAAGAGAGAAGATGGAGAGCTTTTTCTCCAAGATCCCTCACTCTCACACAATCACTCTCTCACTCCCTCACACTCTCTCAATCCCTCTCTCAAGCACAAGCAAGAAGGCAAGAAACAAGAGAAGAAGAAGAAGAAGATTTGGCCACACACAAGAATGAGCTTCTCATTCACTTTTCAACTTTATATACAAAACCCTAAATCCCTTTTGGGCGGTCATTCCCTTTTCCCCTTTTACATGGCCGGCCATTAGCCTAGGTCCATTTCTCATTTCCCACCGTTCTAATCTATCCTATTCCCAACTAATGCATACAATTTGCACAGGAATGAGCCTGGCGCTCTTTTACAAGGATTCGGGAGCGCTTTCACACTTAATGGTGTGCTTTTTACTCTTTTACTTTCCTTGGGCGACTCTAAGACTTCCTGAGGGTCGTGCCCGTGCTTTTAATTTTTTCACGGTCTGGTTACCGGTTAAGGTGCCTTTTTCTTCCTTTTGTCCTACGCCTTTTGCTATTTCCTTTTTTCCATTTTCCACTCCTCTGTGCTGCGGTAAACATCGACTGGATGGGTGGTCCACAATTGGACTCGGGGTTGCGGTCGGACTCCTGGAATTGGATGATCCGATGCTCCCAGTCGGAGGTCCGACTACTCAACTCTGGGAGTTGGACCTGGACACAGTGGTTGAAGCAATGGGGCACAACTCTAGGAGTCGGACTTGGACACAGTGGTCCATGGACTGCAAAGCGACGGGGCACAACACGTTGATTTTTGACAATTTCTTCACACTTGGTTAATGGCTACCTGCAAGACTTTCCAGATCATATCTATGCCAAGCAAGGAAGGGTTTTGCAAACTTGGATCAAAGGAAAATCTCTAAAATCGAATGCCATGATCTCCTCTAGTCAGTAGCTCTCTCTCTCTCTCTCTCTCTCTCTCTCTCTCTCTCTCTCTCTCTCTCTCTCTCTCTCTCTCTCTCTCTCTCTCTCTCTCTCTCTCTCTCTCTCTCAAGCTCTCCTTAATCTCTCAAATGCAAAATGAGGTCTCCCTTGCCACTCCTGGCCTCTTATTGCCCTGCCCAGGTCTGAATTCACCTTAATCTTGCTCCTCTTACTTGCATTTAACCCAAGATTTCATTTTTTGCCCTTCTTTTCCCTGTTTTAGCATGTTATATAGCAGCAAAAACCCTATTGTGTGCTCACACTGTTTTGATCATGTCCTATCTAATGTAAGAAAAAATCACAAGATATTGTTCATGCTTCTTTAGCCTACTCATCTACACACTCCTAAATCTCCTATCTACCTCAAGCACTAGTTCGAGGATGAAAGGGTGTGTAAAAAGGGATTCTAACCCCTCACTGAGAAAAGAAAAGGAAGAAAAATCCTAAAAGCAGTTGATTATTGCCTTGCAAAGGCTTGATAGATTTTTGAGGACGAGTCAAACTCGATGCCTTGTCTTCTTAGGGGTAGCGGCTAGCTAAAATAAATAAATAAGGAAGGTTGGAGTGAAAATGAAAGTGAGCGAAAAAGAAAAGGATTAAGTGTCACCTCTTGAGAGCTTGTGGTAGGTTCTTGGGTATCGAGTCAAGACTTGAGGCCAATGCCCTATTCTCCTTGGGTCACTCTATGCTTAGCTCCCTTCTTTTTACATGCCCGAGCCTAGAAACTTTTTACATGCCCGGCCTGAGGCCAATGCCCTATTCTCCTTGGGTCACTCTATGCTTAGCTCCCTCCTTTTTACACAGCCGAGCCTAGAAACTTTGAAAGTCAAATGTGTTAAAAGAAAATATATTATGAACAGGCTATAGGAGTCCTTGCCTTGTAGGAGTTCCTAGTCCAGTTGTCGTAATTTAGGTAGGTAGCTCAGATCACCACTAGGATGACCTCTTTGATGGTTCTTTTAGCCAGTTTTATGTTGAAGTAGTTGGTTTGCAACTCGCTTTGGATGTCTGTCAGAGTATGCTCCACCTATCCCTTGTGGATCTTCATGCCTTGATTTTGTCAAGGTGTAGGGTGAGAGTTGTTCTTGTGCTTTGTTGCATATATTTTTGTGGTAGCTTGATGCTTTTTATGGTTGTTATTTGTGCAGATTAGTTCATGGGATTCGATGAGCTGAGTCGCCCTATCTCATGGTTGCCATAATGAGAGAGGATTTTAAAGGAAAAATTTGAAGCGAAAAAGACTAAATTTTCATGCAAAATGAAATGGTTGCAGATTGATGATCTAGACTTTTTCTAGGAGTTCAATGCCAGGAAGCCAATGCAAGTCCTAGTTTGTCAATTAGAGAGTCCATTTGACCCCCCATTTAATCCTTGCAAGGTTTCACATTATGAAGTAGCTATACGATCCAGGAGAGCCAGAAAGTGCGCGACGGGTGCTAGGCTTATAGATTTCGACGTCATGAAGCTAACTGTCTAGATGGATCTCAATTCCGAGCGTGTTTGCCCCCTCAAAAGTGAAAAATCCACTTGGCAAGAAGTGTGAATATGTAAAAGTGATCTAGTTTTTTTGAAACTTGAGTTTAAGCTTGTTGGGAATGCTCTTCTCCCTCCTCTCTCCTCTTGTGGATTGTTCTTATGGATCAATGTAAAAGAGAGAGGGATGGGTTGAGATGGATGTTTCTAGTCAAATGATGAAGCGGGAGTGGAGAGACACGTGAATTAGAGCTGGATGGATCATCAACGGCTGTGGAAGAGAGACAGTGGGCCTCCAACATCGAAATACATGCATCATAATGAGCGATTTTATGAGAAAAATGTAGATTTTACTATTTTATGATGTATTCTTGCTTGAAATGGTTAATAATGCTTGGATTTGATTGCCAATTCTCTGTTTGATTAATCATGTCGAAAGAATCATTAAAAACCAATCGTATAATAATTGTATGTAAAACACACAAAACCTGAGACTAGGAGATTTTAGGAAAAATATGCGGGTTTTGGGTTTTTGGTGTGTATTTGTTGTTTGCATGGAATGAATAAGGCTAAGAAAATAATTTACTATGAAAATAATCAGTCTACATCTAAAAATTAGTAAATTATCTGCAATTTTCTATAAATAAATAGAGAAAAGTAAAGAAAATTAGAGAAAGTTAGATTTTTCATGCCATAAAAATAAGAAAAAATAAGATTAATGTGTGATTGTACAATGGAGCTAAAGCATGAGGTTTAGCCTTAGTTGACAACCCCATTTCTTTGTTAAAGTGTGTTTTTATTGCTTTCAATAAGGAAAAATACATTAAAAAACATGTCGTAAACCTATCAACGCAAGAAAAATCTTAAACGGTAGGGGTAAGCAGGGTTGTTGATCGGTTAAAGTACATTAAATTCTGATGTTTGACATTGAATTTTGTATAGAGTTTGCGGTTGTTTGAAAATTAAAGGGACTAGTAGTACGAGGAAACTAAGTGCTAGCCCTAAGCAATGAAGCATTCACGTAGTAGAAAATGAAATCATGAAAATAATTGTATTTTCCCTTTCACATTCTTGATTTTCAATGAATATTTATTTGAGAATGATGGTCATATTCACACTTGCATTGATGCACCTCATTGTATCGTATCTTGGATGCATAGCACCTGTTTGTATGAGTGATGACCTGAGGCTGAGAGTGTGAGGTATCCCAAGCCGTAGGGCTATATATTTGGTTCCTTGGGGTTTATTTGGTGAGGTTTATATATAATCTCCTAGATCGAATTATCAAAAGAATGGACTTTTTTTCGAAAGTACTTTATATTTATGGTGTATCTTGGGGATAATCCTCGAGGTGTATGAGAGCTATAGTGGAGCCACGGTGCAACTAAGGGGTGCTTTCTCTGTATGTGCTACATGGTGTATAATACTAGAATGTTTAGGGAATCCTTTTGAGGAGTAGGAAAATAATTATTCGTTGGACTATAAAACACTGAAAATGCAAAGTCGTAGATGCTCTTGACTGATGAGGCCATGTGGGGTGGTTTGAGATGAGTAGTGAGGCTTGCCGGCTATAGTACCTTAGAACTAGTGTCGAGCCTGTTTTAGGTCCCGACAATGGCATCCATCGAATTTCCCACTGCGGATGCATAAGGGATCTTGGGCATCTTGGCCTTCTGCTCATTTGACTAGGGAAAATCTACCAGATTGATGTTTACATGGGAAGATAAAGGATAGCCAATAGGTTGAACATCTTGCATATGGAAGCACTCAAGGACCTTTTGTATGTTCTTCTTTTGTGAGAAGTAAAGGAGCCCCCAAAAGGCGATCATGCATGATGCACATTGCAAGAATATGTGAGGTCCGTCCCATGTCCTTCATCTCAAAGCTCTTCTTGAGCTGAGTTTCAAAGCATCTAGCTCATGATGAGCTGTCTCAGCAATCAATATATCATCAACATAAAGTACCAAGATAATAAGACTAGCATTAGGAGCCTTCTTCATGCAAAGAAATGGATCCATATCACTGTAGGAGTAGGACTACAACCACATAAATGCATCAAACTTGTGATATCATTCCCTAGGTCCCTACTTAAAACCATAAAGGCTCTTTCTCAACTTGCACACTAGGTATTCCCTGCCCTTTTCCTAAAATCCCTTACACTACTACTATATATAAACCTTATGATGCAAGTCCCCATGTAAGAAAGATGTCTTAATATCCATTTGATAGAGATCTAGATCTAACTAAGCAACTAAGGCCAATACTAAGTGTAGGATAGTCAATTTGACTATAGGAGAAAAGACCTCATCAAAGTCAAAACCATGCTCCTACATAAAACCCTTAGCAACCAATTGGACTTATATGCTAGTTTGGGGAATCTATGGGTACTCTTTGACTTGTATACCCACTTGCATGGCAATGCATGTTTTCCATTAGGAAAAAGAACCAAATTCCATCTATGGTTTTTCTATGATGAGTCATTCTTTGAATACATGACCCTCTCCCAAGGGTGACTATCACCTTTGCACATGGTCTTCTATTTTAAGTAAGGGGCTCACCAGAATCTGTCACCATAACATAGTCCATGGAGAGCTCAAACAGATTAGGCTAATTTCTATCTCTAGTATATTGTCTCAAAACAAGCTATGGGGCCACTACATCTTGTCCAACCTCATGATCATGGCCAGTTCAACATTACTGCAGGCTATCTAGCTAGCTATACAATAACAAGATACTCCTCCTGAAATACTACCCTTTGTACACCTCAGCTACCTAATTAGGCTGCTTATCCATCTTCTTCTCATTGAGAACAACATCGCGGATGGCCTTCCTAGGAACAACGTGTATCCCCATAACTAAGAAATATGTAGGATCCAACTTATTGCATTTGTTCTTAAAAACATGGAAAAAATCCCCACATCCAAAGACACACAAATGAGCATATGACTGAGGTTTTCTAGACCATACCTTCTCTGTAACCTAACAACCAATAACATTGCATGGGGATCTATTTATCAAGTGGACTGCAGTAGTAACTCCCCCATTCCAAATATGACATTGTAAGCTTACCTATTTAAACATACTACTATGGACTCTATCTTGAATTATCATGTTCATGTGCTTTGCAACACCATTCCAGGGTGGACTGTAAGGGGCGGTCAACTGATTCTTAATACCCTGCTCATTGTAAAACTCCTCAAATAACTTAGAGACATATTCACCCCTATATCTGACCTTAGTCATTTCAACTTATACCTAGACTGGTTCTCAACAAGAGTAAGCCAACACTGAAAGGTAGCCAATACATCCTATTTCTGCTTTATGGGATATGATCAGACCTTATAGGAATAATCATAAATGAAAGTCACAAAGTACTTCATGCCACCTAGTGTTTGATAAGGCATGTGACCACATACATCAGAATTAATAAGCCCCAGAGACTCACCCATGCATGTAATGTTAGACTTCTTATGAGAACTGCATGCCTACCTACCATAAAGATAATGATTACATGAATTAAAGCATTTGTAATCAAGGGGTGGAAGATATTGCAAACAAGAAAGCATTTTCATTCCTTTTAAGAACATCTGCCCAAGGAGACGATGCCATAAAGATACATGTGGTATGTTAGCAAAAATCCATAGCCAGAATATGGTCAATAGACCTAGATACAAGCAAGGGATGGAGGCTACTAGCCTTGGAACCTTGAACAAAGACAAGATTCCCATGGGTAATCTTCCACATGGAATTACTAAAAAATATATAATATCTTGCATCATCCAGGTGTCCATTAGAGAGTAGGCTCTTAGTCAAAGGTGAAACATGGTGTACATCATGTAAAATAAAAGTGCTACATGTAGTACATCGTAGTCTAATATCACCGATTCCAATAGCATCCAATTCCAAGTCATTTCCTACTCTCATAGAACTTATTATGTTGTGATAGGAATGAAACCAACCCCTATGTGGAATAACATAGAAAGAAGCCCATGAATCAAGAAGTTGACACTAAGAAAAAGTGGATGAGGTATCAACCAATTAACTAACATTAAGAGAAGAAACTACCAAAATGTAATAATCATTAGACTCAAGTTCCAAGGCATTTATCCTCAATTTTCATGTTGGACTTACTGGGAACAATGTTGCAATCATCAGAATTTTCTTGCACTTTACCCTTAAATACTATATTAACATAATAAAAGTGAGTTTGGGAATCTCCCAATTCTCATTTTTTGAATACTAAAAAGGTGGCACCCGAATAACATGCCTATAAGTTTCTCAAAACCATATGATGTGACCTATCATTGGAAATCACTTGAAAAATGGAATCTATTGAGCTATAGAGCGTTCGATTTGGAGTTATAGTGTTCAAGTTATGACGAACCCAAAGATTTGACCGCGTATCCCAAACTTATGGAAAATTCCCATATTACCCAATATGGTATTTATTAGGGAATTTGTCCATTTATCCTCAATTTTCATGCTGGACTTACTAGGAACAATGATGTGATCATCAGACTTTTCTTGCACTTTGCCCCAAGTTTCCTTTCTCCTTGGGCTTATCATTGTATATCTTATGACACTATGGCCTAATATGACCCTACTTCCCATAGTAATGACATATAAGAGAGGCCTTATGAGGACCATGGGACTTACTGCAAGACTGATTGCAAGACTAATATATTTGTGAGTCTTTACCATGACGGTCATTACTGCTCTTACTATCATGTCTACCCCTAATAGTCAATGCATGAGAAGTACATACTACATCCACATTCTTTTTTTTAATCTCCTCTGTGAGTAAGGCACCCTCAACATCCTAGAGTTTCAAACCATCTTTATGCATATTAGCACACATGGCAATATAAAAAGTGTCCAATGACTTAGAAAGTGTCACAACCAAGAACAAGGAAGGAAGATTATCCTTAAACTCAATGGCCTGCAAAGTCAACTGGTTGAAAATAGAACGAAATTCATTCAAATGTGTAAACACATTAGTCCCTTCATGTGAAGGTCCATGAGATATTTCAATTAATACATTTGTAAAGCAGGACTTTGCTTGTTATAAAAATGGCATATCTTTTCCTATTATTGCCAAGCATTATTCTCAAGTGTCACAACATTGAAATAAACTTGTTTTGACAATGACAATATAAGAGTGGATTTACATAGCTCATCCAACTCATCCCAAATATCCTAATCAATGCGTTTGGGATTTACACTCTTGGTTTTCAAAGGCCTAACCTACTTCTTTTGAGCCAATACTTGCCATATTTGTGTCTTTTAATAGCTGAAATTTGTGCCATCAAGCTTTTCAATATTAAAAATAGCACTATCATTAGAAAAAATGGCCATCATGAGAGCATACCAATGTAAAATCAAAGAGAATGTGCTATTGTAAATGACTACAAATTAAATGGCAAAACTCAGCCAAAATAAGGGCAAAATAGGGGGGAATACCAAAGTATAGAGCTATCAACCAACTATAAGTAATAGAATACCAAAGTACAATGCCTACTCTCCAAGACAAGGTTGAAAGCTATAATTATAGAAATTTTGAAATAAAGACAATAGTATATGTCAATCCAAATGTGGAAAAATTCTCAAGAAAGCAAGCTCCCACTACCACAGATATTTGAGTAGCAACCGAGATATAGAGAATGCAACCAACAGTAGTGACTAAGCATAGACCATTGATACCAAAGACTATCACGAACTCAAAGTGCCAATAAACCATACATCCCATAAGCATATTTCTCCTTGACAAATTGCTGACAGAGGTAATTATCAATGTTTAAAGCATATAGAGTCAAATGAGTCCTACAAGCAGAGGTAACTGCATCTAATAGCATACAAGAGAGCATATACATGAACCAAGAGTCCCAATGTCTCAAAGAACCAAGCTCAATTGCATAAAGAATCCAAAGCTCTTATACCAATATCAAGCAGCTCCCACTAAAGAAAATCGCAATTCCAAATAAGAAATACAAGCTCAAGACATTGTACATGACCATCTGGAATCCAAAAAAGCATCTCCGAGCATCAAACATGCTTTATTGAATTTAGTATCTACAGTCTAAACCAAAATTTCTTTGTTTTGTGTAAAAAATAGAGAATTGAAAACTACACAAAATCAACTCTATGAGTGCTTACATTTGTAGCTCTCATCATGCTCTTTGTTTCTAGCTATAGAATGCCTAATCTGATAGCGTATGCAAAAGTTACGGCTAGAATACAAAAGTGTTGTCAAGTTGTCATAAATGTCCATGACTTCTGAAGCATACTCTGTATCCACTCAAAATGGATAGAATGGCTACTCTTAGCTTAATAAGCACTCAATAAGACTTAGCTAAGCCCTAGGAAGCTCCTTGACAAGCCAAGAGCAAGTTGAAACAAGTCGGGAGAAGAAAAGACTCAATGGATACCTTAGGAGAAAGAAACAATAGTTTCCATGAAACCTTGAGTTGAAGCTTTGAATTTGGATTGAAGTAAATGACGAAGAAGCTCCTTGAATGCTACACTCCAATACTAGTTGAAAGGTAGAGCTTCAGTGGAAGCACACAAGCAGAAGCAAGAGTAAAGCAAGAGCTATGGCGAATGGAGCAAGAGAGTAAGAAAGAGAGACACTATAAGTGGGAACTACAACAATCTCAATGTGTCACTGGCCTTCCCTTATTCAATAGTCACTACTGAAAGAATAAAGAATAGAGTGACAATGATGGATGGCCACCACCTGCACCACACATGTGTGTGTTCATGATGTGTAAAGTAAAGATAGGGTGGCATAGGCACAGATGCCTTTACCCCCCAGTAGCCTTTGTCTTTATAATCAAGTGAAATAACTAATTATCTTCTTTGAAGGTCTTAGAGATTGATTTCAATCATTTGAAGGACTTACATCTTATCAACAGCCAATTGGCTGCTTTTAAGCTTTGAGGGCCTCCACAAGGAAGTTTTGATTGAATCTATGCCTTGGTGGCCTTTAGGCCGCCTTGTACATGGTTGTTTCGGCTGATTTTGATTCTTTGAAAGTCTTCGAGCCTTGTAAAAGGCTAAATTGGCCTTGGGTTGGGCCATTTGGTCGCCGCTATTAGTAAATTGCCTTCACCCTATAAAGGCTTAAAGTCCTTGTAACAAGGTGTTTGGCCAATTTCAATTGTGGAGGGCCATTTGGCTATGCTCTTCAATGCATAGGCCTTCAAGCCTTTGTCTCTTTTGTCTCAGATGCTCTATCGTCTAAACAAGGATGATTGAAGTTGCTAAGGGCATGTGTCAAGTCAAAGCCTCTAGGGAGGCGAGATAAAGGACTGAAAGGAATGGAGAGAAAAGCTAGAGATTCTTGTAAACCCCTACCTTCTCAAACTTGTTGCTTCAAGCTCACAAGCAAGTTGTTATGTGCCCGCCTATCGGCTCTCCAAGCACGTTTTAGCAGTCCATCAAGAAACAATTCTAGGCGTTGTCGCCCGGCACTCCCATGGAATGTTTCAGGGTTTGTCGCCTAGGGTTTCCCGAGTCCGCCTCGCAACGGAATGTCCACGGCCGAACCCACTAGGATCGACTTGAAATTTGGGTTCCTAGTAGACAAATTCTCCTTACAGCATCCTAGGGTCGGGTTTTGGACATCCTACTTTACGCAGAGATACCCAATCCGAAGCAGATCCATACCACACTTGGTTCAAAGAGAATGGGAAATGAGAGGGATGCGCCACTCAACCTCTTTGCCTATAGGACATAGTCCCATTCCGGTCCCCTAAAACAACATGAATCGAGTTCTAACTTAACAATACCTAAAGTCATCATTGGTAAAAACTTGTCAAAAGCCTCCCAGTTCTCTGGGACCACCCAGCCGTAGGATGGACCCATCGGAGATTCCGTCCACCCGCTTCCCTTGATAGCTTTAGTTTTCTAATTAGGTCATACCACATTTATGTGTGACATTTAAAATCAGATTCATTAATTAAACCTTTTAGGGAACAGGGTTTGTTCGCTAATTTACGACACAAACACGAAAAACAAAATAAGCAATCCTTTTGACAAACAAGTTCAGTAACTTATCTTCAAGTTAATCTTTGTCTCTTGCCCATACAGGAGAATTATGTATCCCTCTTGTCCAACAAAAGTGTCTGGTCCAAATCACATGGCACCAAAAATTCCATCCTTTATCTAGAATAGGATCTTCAAATGCCTCCAGATGTTTGGGCTCACGGCAATCTACAACTCCATTCTGGACTCGGAAAGGGGTGTCCAAAGCTCCACTGACCCCAAGTGACCTACGAGCGAGACAAACTTTTTGTGGTTGGCCTTTTCACCACTTGACCATCGGCCTGTGAATCGAGCAGTGACCTCTTAGGGTAATCGCGGTGCGATCTTGGAGATGATCCACACGTGCAAAATATCCTTCCTTAATTAATCCAATTAAGAATCAAGCAAAATCAAGGCAGTCAACCCTAGTATCATCTTCTATGAAAACATTCCTTTATTCCCATGGCAACTTGTCATTACAGACCCCTGCCATGCATTTGCCATCAACACAAGCCTTGGAATATTTATCCAAATCACAATGCAACAATCAGTTGATTGAAAGAAAAACATTTAGGGTGTTGTTCAATCACCCAACAAAACTACTTGCATTTTTTCCCAAACAATACAAGAATAGACGTGATAATAATTCCATCGTATATTTGCTCTCGCCCTTGGGACCAAAGAGTAAAATTTACTTAACATTCCCTCCTTTCGGCTAAGACATATGCTAAAGGTTTAAATACTATACATGACATAAGTCTTATCATTCCAATGTGAATTAATCAATCTAGCAAAAGCATTTATGTCTCTTCCCTAAGTGACATTTATCTTTTAGCCTTTCCCTACTATGCAACATTTTATCTTAGCTTTATCTTCCTTTCTCCTAAGGCAATGAGTCACCTTTCATTTGATGTAAAGTTCACATAATCTCTCCCATGTATGTACCGTCTATGCGCATTTGCGAACCTTAAACAATATTGTCTTAGGTAAATATTAATCAAAGACTCGTCGATGCTCAATATTTTAGTGTCCCATATGCTGGTTATGCTATGCATGGATTCATCGCATAGCAACTAGGTGCAATTTAACTCCCTTTGATACAAGTACTTCACAAACTTCATCTTTGAATATTTGAGATGCGATTTATCATTTTCAATTACCTATTCTAGTACCACAAGGTATGGAGCCTAACGTATCTCTTGCGAGAATCAAAGCAAGCATCTAACAATTTAGAAAATACATTACTTACGATCGGAACCGCAATTGGATTGACAGTGATGCCTTCACCTGAAGCTTTGTTGCCAGTTGTAGGATTGCCATCTGCACGCGACATTCTTCGCTTGGAGGCAATCGTTCGCAAGTAGACTCAAGAGATTAAGAAGGCGGAATAGATTTGAGAAGGGAGAGCGTAAGAGAAGATGGTTAAGTCGAGGGATCGAGATAGAGGGCATTGGGCAGCCTCTCAAGGTAACTCTTCTCTCTCTCTCTCTCTCTCAAGCTCTCTCTCACAATCTCTTGGAGGGGTATCTCCTCTCTCTCCCTCTCTCTTGCAGCCTCTCCGGGTCTTCTTATGCTCCCTTGTGCCTCCCCATGCCACATACTCAATTCAATCCTTCTTCTTTTCCATGTTTGAAGTGCTGTCTACTGCCTGTAGATTGCGATTGGGCACATACGATTTCACCAGTCACTTTTCTTTGTTTTTTTCGTTTTATAAGATCTCCAAAACTAACTAAAACATCACTTGTCTTTTCTTTTAAACGACTCTCAATTCTATCTTTTTAGGATATTATCTAAAATATCTAGAATATGCTAGTTTTCTCCAAAATCTAATATTTTTTTGACCATCCAAACTATACACAGTAATACTAGTGATTAATATAGCTCATAAGTCTCGTTCACGTTGTAACTTCCATGAAGGGTGGTTACGATCCTTGTCAATCCGAGAAAAATGTCGGATTACGACTCTGGATTTAATTTAAAATATATTTTTAATTAAATAAAATTATTAATTATTAATATTAGTTAGTTTTTACCTTAGTTAGTCTTTAGTTAGTAATCTTACTAACTTATTAATTGACTAGCTAATTTTCGAACTAACCAATTAACTTTTATTGCGTGAAAATATTACATCCTCCTCCCCTTAGAGAAATTGAGATGTTCTCATCTTGAGAGAAACTAGGGAATACAAGCATTAATGGGGCTTAGGGCCTGTAGGTTAAGACCCGCATATGCTGCACTACTCTTAATGTTTCAAGTAGTGCACTCATATTATTCCAATTAACCATAGGTACAATAGTAGGATTTATTCTCAATATAAGTTGTGTTACATGTCGATTAAGCTTCTAGGATTTTTAGTCCTCCTAATAAGGTGTAGTGGGTTCTAGGTCTTCATCTTCATCTGATTCCTCTATATATCCATAGACTGCACATGTGTAGCTTTGTTTTCTTGGCAGCTCAATGTCTTCTGGACTTAGATCATGGCAATCTGCTTGGATGTGTCCTAGCTCATTACAATGGAAGTGCCCTATCTCCCCGCACATGTGGCATCTTTTACCCTGATCTCGAGATTCATCTTTGCTACAATTGCCTGCTTTAAGTTCTTGGATGATTGGATTAGCTTGGAGTAATGCATCTTGCAAGTTTGTTGGACACATTGCTTCAAGACGGTGGTTCAGAGGAGTGTTCAAGCCATGGCAAAACTTGGATACTTGATGCGCAATATCCATAGGTGGCGCATATTTTAGTAGGGTTACCAACTTTGAATAGTAAGCTTTCAGGGTTAATTCTAGCTACTTGAGCTTGAAGAATTCATTCATCTTCAAAGTCTTGTAGGTTGGCGGAAGGCATCATCCGCGTACAACATCTTTCAACTGAGTCCACGTAAGAGTGGCTTCAGAAACACATTAATCTTTGCACCATTGCTTCCACCATAACCGAGCATGGCCAACTAACTTTAGTTTTCCAATCATTGCTTGATTCATGGAGGCAGTTCCTGAAGCAGAGAAATAATCATCCATCGACTCTATCCATATCTCCGCCTTTGCTGCAACGTCTATTTCTTCTCCATCAAACTCAGGTTCCTTAATTTGCTTGAGATGAAATTTCTTCTCTTGCATGTCAGCATTCGTGGGTGCAGAAGGTGCTTGGAAATCAAGCCATACCACTCAGGTTATTTCTGTTTAGGATACCTCTATGAACCAAACATTAATCTCACGCATCATCATGAAGTTTTGCTCTGATACCAACTGTAACATACCCGCCTATCGGCTCTCCAAGCACGTTTTAGCAGTCCATCAAGAAACGATTCTAGGCCTTGCCGCCCGGCACTCCCATGGAATGTTTCAAGGTTTGTCGCCTAGGGTTTCCCGAGTCCGCCTCGCAACGGAATGTCCACAGCCGAACCCACTAGGATCGACCTGAAATTTGGCGTATCTCTTGCAAGAATCAAAGCAAGCATCTAATAATTTAGAAAATACATTACTTACTATCGGAACTGCAATTGGATTGACAGTGATGCCTTCGCCCGAAGCTTTGTTGCTAGTTGTATGATTGCCATCCGCACGCGACATTCTTCACTTGGAGGCGATTGTTTTCAAGTAGACTCAAGAGATTAAGAAGGCGGAATAAATTCAAGATGGGAGAGCATAAGAGAAGATGGTTAAGTCGAGGGATCGAGATAGAGGGCATTGGGCAGCCTCTCAAGGTAACTCTTCTCTCTCTCTCTCTCTCTCTCTCAAGCTCTCTCTCACAATCTCTTGGAGGGGTATCCTCTCTCTCTCCCTCTCTCTTGCAACCTCTCGGGGTCTTCTTATGCTCCCTTGTGCCTCCCCATGCCACATACTCAGTTCACTCCTTCTTCTTTTCTATGTTTGAAGTGCTGTCTACTACCTGTAGATTGCGATCGCGGCGCACACGATTTCTCGAGTCACTTTTCTTATTTTTTTTTCGTTTTATAAGATCTCCAAAACTAACTAAAACATCACTTGTATTTTCTTTTAAATGACTTTCAATTCTATCTTTTTAGGATATTATCTAAAATATCTAGAATATGCTAGTTTTTCCCAAAATCTAATATTTTTTTGACCATCCAAACCATACACAGTAATACTAGTGATTAATATAGCTCATAAGTCTCGTTCACGTTGTAACTTCCATGAAGGGTGGCTACGATCCTTGTCAATCCGAGAAAAATGTCGGATTACGACTCTGGATTTAATTTAAAATATATTTTTAATTAAATAAAATTATTAATTATTAATATTAGTTATTTTTACCTTAGTTAGTCTTTAGTTAGTAATCTTACTAACTTATTAATTGACTAACTAATTTTCGAACTAACCAATTAACTTTTATTGCATGAAAATATTACATCCTCCTCCCCTTAGAGAAATTGAGATGTCCTCATCTCGAGAGAAACTAGGGAAGACAAGCATTAATGGGGCTTAGGGCCTGTGGGTTAAGACCCGCATATGCTGCACTACTCTTAATGTTTCAAGTAGTGCACTCATATTATTCCAATTAACCATAGGTACAATAGTAGGATTTATTCTCAATATAAGTTGTAGTACATGTCGATTAAGCTTCTAGGATTTTTAGTCCTCCTAATAAGGTGTAGTGGGTTCTAGGTATTCGTCTTCATCTAATTCCTCTATATATCCATAGACTGCACCTGTGTAGCTTTGTTTTCTCTCTCTCAAGGTAACTCTTCTCTCTCTCTCTCTCTCTCTCTCTCTCTCTCTCAAGTTCTCTCTCACAATCTCTTGGTGGGGTATCCTCTCTCTCTCCCTCTCTCTTGTAGCCTCTCGGGGTCTCCTTATGCTCCCTTGTGCCTCCCCATGCCACATATTTATAATGAATTAGAGAGAAGGGGATATGGCTGAGAACAAGAGTGGAGGGGTTCTTAGAAGATTCAGTGATTTGATACTCAGATAATAAATTTGATAGTTACATTGACTCCAAAAGGGGGGTAAAACACCAAGACACTTGGTTAGAAAGCTCTTAGTTCACTTATTCTTCTTTTCTCTGTTCGAAGTGCTGTCTACTACCTATAGATTGCGATCACGGCACACATGATTTCGCTAGTCACTTTTCTTAAATTTTTTCCTTTTATAAGATCTCCTAAACTAACTAAAACATCACTTGTCTTTTCTTTTAAATAACTTTCAATTCTATCTTTTTAGGATATTATCTAAAATATCTAGAATATGCTAGTTTTTTCCAAATCTAATATTTTTTTGACCATCCAAACTATACACACTAATATTAGTGATTAATATAGCTCATAAGTCTCGTTCATGTTGTAACTTCCATGAAGGGTGGCTATGGTCCTTGTCAATCCGTAAAAAATGTCGGATTATGACTCTTGGTTTAATTTAAAATATATATTTTAATTAAATTAAAATGATTAGTTATTAATGTTAGTTAGTTTTTACCATAGTTAGTCTTTAATTAGTAATCCTACTAACTTATTAATTGACTAACTAACTTTCGAACTAACCAACTAACTTTTATTGCGTGGAAATATTACACAAGTCCCCTACCAATCCCACAGGATGCAAAATAAAGATTTAAAAAATGATTTTTATTTTCTAAGATTTGTTCCTAAGACTACACTAACTTACCAATCTCCAAAATTTCAACCCCAACCTCATCTAGTCTCCCCTACTCCATCCATCCTACTCTAGCACACACTTTTTTCGAACTCCATTCCTAATCCATTTGAGGGTACATACTCATGTTTCATTTCGGAGTAGTGCTTCTATTCCAATGCATGATAAAGAGAATGTTTGCCTTCATGGATGATTTGATTCTATCTTGTCTCAGCAATAGAACCAAAATGTTCGGCTTTTGCAAGCTTGACCGTTGGACTCGACAAAACGCGTATTGTTTCAAGAGCTTCATCCAATTTTGCAATGGCTACCTCTTGTATAGCCTACATCTTCCACACTCATCGATCTATCCATTCTTCTCCCAAACCACACAAAAGTAAGAACATATGAATTGGCAATTGTGCAACGAACACACTGCCTTACCCTTCTCCTCAATGCCATGAAGTAAAGACTCAATGGTGGCTCCATGATCTGTGTGGTGCTACTGTTGCTCTTGATTTGATCCACAAGCACTTGATCCATGAGAGGAAATGCAAAGAAGAAATACAACCCAATCTCTCCTCCAATCCATTCCTCACCCAAGAAGGGGAGGAAGAGAAGAGCTCGTGTAAGGAAGAAGCTTCACCTCTCAAGTCCCTCACTCTCTCCCTCACTTGGAGCACAAGTAGATAGAATAGAAGCAAGAAAAAGAAGCAAGCTCTCAAGTTTGCACACCATAAGAATGAGCTTATCCATTTACTTTTTTATTTTTATACATCGGGTTTTGAGTTGGGCTTCTACTCAAGTTGGGCACCCATCTCTCATACTAGGTTTTGGGTTGGTCTTTCATGATTTATGCATACATATTTGGATTACATTGACCGTCATGAAAGTGAATGAAAGCTAATGCTTGCACCCTTTCCGAATTGCAGGTCTTTTCCCCTATATCGAAGTATTATAGCTTGCATGAGCGCAATGCCAAGCTCTCAATATAATTAATTGTATGGATGCAGACATTGACACTTGTGCCTTTCGTGTTTGAAAGCAGATTGTGGAGTCTAACCTAACACTAGTCTACTATCCTATGGAGGACAATGTAGTGGATCTTTTCATGAAGCCTCTATCTCAAGCTTTTATGCTCCATTGCATGAAATTGTTACATCTTCAACCACTCCCTAGGATTTGAGAGGAGGTATTAGCATTCCTTGTATTTCATGATGGTCATCTCTTAGTTGTGAACTTTGTTAGAGTTTGATGGAGATATTGAAGCTTTGATAGCCCTTGCATTTCAATTTCCAACCTTGCAATTTGTTTTAGTGTGTTTAAGCAATGACCTAGTTTGGTGCATTTCAATTTGTGCTAGTTTAATGGTTGCATTCACATTAATGATGGTAGTTTTGATGAGAGACAACATTTCCAACAAGTTGGCTACATTAAATGAAATTAGCAATAACCTATCGGTCCCTATTTCAACTAGTTGGCCAGTTTTGGCTGCTATAAATAGTAGTCCCCTTCTTACTTTTGCTCATTCATCTCCTTTTGCTACCACTCTCTCCATTCAACCTACTATTCTCTCTCATTAGCCTAATTCATTGCCCTCATTGACACCTTGTATTGCATGTAGGGACTAATCAATCCTCTTTGTATTTATCAACAACCATTTTCAAATTAGTGCACTCTATTCCTTTCTCTACGTTCATTTCAATCACTCTTCCCTTCTCTCTCCATATTTGTGTTTCTCTTTTGTTGCACACTTTCACAAGTACAAGGATGCAAACCCAAATCAAAAAGGTCCAATATTTCTTGCAATAGGAAAGGATAAATATCATCTCTCAATCATGGCATGGCTTGGTAATTCCAAAAGGCTACTCCATACTAAGTAAGCATGCCCATATAATAGACCTACACATGCATATACATACACAAAACTTACTGCATGCATGTGTATGCACACATCCACATCCATCTATCAACATATTCGAGTTTAATTAAAAGCAAGCAAATCATCATCATATATAATTAATATGCCTTTTTGTATTCATATTGTATTTATTGCTTATCTAAAATCTACAATCTTAATTTATTTCATAAGATTGGATGACTTCTGAGAAAGGTGCAGCTCGGAATTAAGAAACAAACTGTATCAAGCATAACATTGGAACATCAATGACATGAATTACAAAATTACACAAGGTTATCCTTCACCATGGTTCTTTAGTGATACCATGCCTAGTTGCAAGGTTCAAAGATAGTAGGGTGCTCACAAGGTCAAGCTGCAGGAAATGGTGGGATTGAAGACTCTCATGAAATGGTATTCTAATTCAAAACGTTGAATTTCATATATATGTATGTTTGTATGAGAGAGAGAGAGAGAGAGAGTAATGAAACAGACCAGACTATAAAGATAATACTCAGTACTAGGGCACCAGGATTGGTAATCTTACAAAAAAACAATCTATAATGTGAAATAAGCTCAAAGCCTCTAGTCTACATTCAAAGCATATGGATTGTAAAAGATAAGTAGGCTCAAAGTACATACATGCTATCCTGAGACCTAATGGCACAATTTGTGAAAATTATTGATCAAGTATCCAAGTATATTATACACAGCAATAGAGATCTTCATTCTCCTAAATGAAATTAGAAAGAAGAAATTAAAATGCCAGACATTATTGACAGGAAATAATTTTGGGTTTATGAGGAACGGATCAAATACAAGGATGTCAATCAAGAGATTGAGTATCAATTCAATCAGCCTGTAACTGGCTTACAAATAAAGGATTGGAAATTGGTTCCAACCTCTTTTGAAAGCTTAAATCGCCCAATGAATTAAGGGATTATAATCTGCGGCCAACCTAATGAATTAACAGATCAATGGGGAGTGATGATGGGAAGAGAGGGTTTCCAAAGTGGGCAGTCATGATGGTAACAGACACGATTTCCTTCTGTTCAAGCTGCGCTCAGAGCTTGTGGTAGTACTCGTACCCTTGTAAGGGCTTGTGATTGCAGAAAAATCAAGCATTGTTCTGCATAGATCATCAGGTGGTGATGCAATTAGGCTATGCAATGCATGGCCAGATATATGGCATTTCTGCGTGTGAGATAGAGAAGGTGAACCAGGAGGTGTTTTGAGAGCCATGTTGGATGTCAAGGCTGTGGGTATCTCCATGGGTTTGAGCAAGGCAGAGGGTGGGTGTGTCCACTGTGGAAGGGGGCCTGCCAGAAGAAGGGTTTGGAGCAGGGGTCCTGCATGTACCACTGCTTGCAGAAGCTTCCCCTTCTGTGGCAAGGCCCTGAGCATCACTTGAGGATCTGCCTCTGGAGGCTCAGGGAGATAATGGCATGGATTAGTACCATGAGATTTCTTGCTGTTCATCTTGGTCCCATGGGATTGTTTAGAGAATCTTGCATCTACCACTGCCTGTAAGAACTTCCCCTTCTCCGGCACTGCCTCGAGCGTCACCTGAGGATCTACCTCTGCAGACTCAGGGAGATGAGACCATCGATTAACATGAGAATTAGCGCTCGCTCTGATCCCATAGGACTTCCTAGAGAATCCTGCAACACTCTTTCTGATACTCTCATTGCTGGCCATGATGATCGGTGATGATTGGGACTGATTACAAGTTTCCATCATGTTGTCATTAAGCTCTTTGAGAACCTCCAAATTCACGTCAGTCTTGATCCCATGGGAATGCTTGGAGAATCCTGCAGCAATTTTATTAGAGGCAGGATTTATGTGAATCAGGTTGTCTGGTGATGTACGCGGCTGATTAAGAGCTTCCACAGTGCCACGGTTAAGCTCGTTAAGAACATCCAATTCAAAAACAGGGGGCGCATCATCAATGGCCTCATCCAGGCCTTCGGAAGAGAGAGAGGAGCTTCGACTCTTGCTTGTGCTGATCTGCATGTCAATGTGAGGTTCAAAGGGTGGCTCCGATTGTCGGAGGCCCATGGCTTTCCAGGGCAACAAATCACAATCAGAGTGAGGGGGAGGAGCTCCAGCATGGTGCTGCATGGAAGAAGATGAGGAATCTATGGGGGAAAGCTGCTGCAAACTGGTACAGGACAGGCCCTCTGCTCTTTCCATGGATGAAGCTGCCATCATTTTGGAGCAATCAGTAGCATTGCTGTAGAGAGGCCAGCTGATGATCCTCTGCTTGAGCATCCTGCACTCACTTCTGGCTGCATCTCTCTCCCTCTTTGCTGCTTTGAGCTCTTCTCTCAGCTGCTTCGTCTTTTCTTCATACACTTTGCCTTGCTTCACAGTAGCCATTTCAGCAGACTTCAACTCCATCGATGCACACAGCAAAAGCTTCCCAAGTTCTTCACCACATTCCTAAAGCAACCATGTGAAATTTGAGAAGAATGTTCAATCACATGCAAATTTGTACACACATAAGCCCACAGATTTGCAATGCATACTAGATTAAAGACACAAATTTGACACTAAATTAAATTCCCCAATTTGCAAGAGTACAGTAACTATGGCTTCTAACACATTCATGACTGAACAAACACGGAGGTATTTGAAGGGAGCAATGAGTTACATACAATATAGTGCTACCAATTTTGAAATGTTGCTAGCACTACAATACTGCAAGACATTACACATTTTCACACACCCAAACATGTCAAATTAGATGGCTTGCAATGCATATACAATTCAACCAATTGGCTCAAAACAGCACTGAAAAGAATTGAGAAGAGACCCACATTAGGATCTACCTCATCTGGAAGTGGTTCATAATGCTGCTGGCTTGATGGCAAGCAAAGAGGCCAAGTGGGAGGGCTAATGTCCATAAGCAATGCGTCCAAAGAGCTCCATTCCATATTTCTATTTGAGGTAACTGCTCCAAAATCTACTGAATCTTGCTTCTGGTTTACTAGAACAACAAGAAGTATTTGAGGCAACAGCCCCAAAATCTACTGAATCTTGCTCCTAATTCACTAGAATAACAAGGAATCAACCGTAATCTAGTCTTTTATTCAGCTGATTGAGGTATCAGACCAGGAAAACTCAAGCAATTTTGGCAGAATCTTGCTCGAACCCCCCTCTCCTTGTATGGCCTATTGGCCGATACTGTTAAGAGAGGGTGAGAGGCTTGAGCTTCCCTGTCTGATTCCCCGAGAGGACGTGATGTGGGTGTATACAGCAGAATCTCCGGAACGGGCCAAAACACGGCGAAAAACAGGCACCCAAAAGGGCTAAACTAAGAATCCAATAGACCTAATGTAACAAAAACGTCGAGATTAGTGCTAATCCTAATGACCAAAAAAGGATAAAACATACCAAAAACTGCTAATCAAACAACCTAATCAGAGAAATATATGGAGATTAGGAGCCTTAATCCATTCGCCTTTTGGGAGCCCACCTAACCCTTATTAGGTGAGGGTTTTGTCGACCACGTGAGCTGCCCATTTCCATAATCCAATCTCTTTAGCGTCTAAACTTTCCAAAGATTCAAAACAAAGTGGCACAAAATCTCCCACCTTTCTACATATATTTTTCTATCTTAGTAGCCTTCCTATCTTTAAAATTCGAAGTTTTCTTTTCCAGATTTTCCATTTCACATGATTGCGTATGATATAAATTTGAAATATTTTAAATAACATATTTATATCTATACTATTTAATTGTTTAAGCTACAAGTTCGAGAGGTGTCAAAGCACCAAAGAGCTCCCGAACTTGGTTTCCAAAACAAACCAAGGTGCTCATTAATTGCTCATGATTTGGAGTAGAGAAACATATGCGGTCTCTTTCCACCCTCTCTCTCTCTCTCTCTCTCTCTCTCTCTCTCTCTCGTGGACCTCGAGAGGTGACAGGTCGCTCCCTCAGCACACATAATCTATATTATTTTATTGTTTGAGCTACAAGTTCGGGAGGTGTCAAAGCACCAAAGAGCTCCCCAACTTGGTTTCCAAACCAAACCAAGGTGCTCATTAATTGCTCATGATTTGGAGCAAAGAAACGTACGCAGTCTCTTTCCACCACCTCCTCTCTCTCTCTCTCTCTCTTTCTCTCTCTCTCTCTCTCTCTCTCTCTCGCATCAGCTCTACAGGCAGAGGCAACAGCGGGTGCAGACTCCAGAGGTAGGTGAATCCTCTCTCTCTCTCTCTCTCTCTCTCTCTCTCTCTCTCTCTCTCTCTCTCTCTCTCTCTCAAGCAGCAGCTACAGGCAGAGGCAACAGCAGGTGCAAACTTCAGAGGTAGGTGAGTCCTCTCTCTCTCTCTCTCTCTTTAATCTATACTATTTTATTGTTTGAGCTACAAGTTCAGGAGAGGTGTCGACCAAAGAGCTTCCCAACTTGGTTTCCAAACCAAACCAAGGTGCTCATTAATTGCTCATGATTTGGAGCAGAGAAATGTACACGGTCTCTTTCCACCACCTCTCTCTCTCTCTCTCTCTCAGACAGTAGTCGCAGGTAGAGGCAACAATGGGTGCAAACTCCAGAGGTAGGTGAGTCCTCTCTCTCTCTCTCTCTCTCTCTCTCTCTCTCTCTCTCTCTCTCTCTGTGTAATGCCAGGTGGCACCTACGCAAAGGGATGAGCGCCTTAAATGGTTCTCCTTTGTGTGTACGTTGGCAGGATGAGCACCTTAAATGATTCTCTGTCAATGCGGGGCACGTTCCTAAGAATTGCCTTAGGCAGAAAGTCAATGGGGATGCCTAGTGTGAACGTGGGTGATACCATTTTATCCAGACGAGTATCAATGTCTTCGTGAATTAATTATTGTATGGAATTCCAAATTAATTGATTTATGTGGCTAGCTGCAATTATTCAGTTGGTTATTATTTTAACATGATTTTTTGAATTTGTGGCAGCTGATGTGTAGAGCAAGGTGAATTGGAAAGGCGTGCCACGCGCAAGCATTTTAAAGATTATTTCCTCAAGAATTTATTTGGCAATTATTGGATTATTGTTAGACGCACCGCTATTTCTTATAAAGCGTGCGCATAGTCTCTGTAAATATTTATTAGCAAAATAGATTTTTAGAAGATATGTCCAATAAAATATTAATGGTTCTAGAGAGTTGTGGGATGCACAACTGCTAGAATCCATTAATTCAAGATACTCTATCTCTTTTCCAGTACACTCAAACTCTTCATTCAAAGAGTGATTGCAAAGGGCCTAAAATCTTGGGCAAAGAAGATTTCATAATATTATTACAAATATGGCATGAAGGGAGCTGCCCACTTCATGTCGGGGGGAGATTGTATCCAATCTTGTGTCGCTTCATCATGCTTTACCCTCTCTTTTAGTCTATTCTTAATTTCTCATGAGTCGTATGCAATTTTATGAGTAAAAGAGAGAAAAAGGGAGCTTCTTTCGTTCACTACGCGCAAACCACGCATCCGTTGCTCGCAACACACACACACACACACACACACTCTCTCTCTCTCTCTCTCTCTCTCTCTCTCTCTCTCTCTCTCTCTCTCTCTCTCTCTCTCTCTCTCTCTCTCTCTCTCTCTCTCTCTCTCTCTCTCTCGTGGACCTCGGGAGGTGACAGGTGGCTCCCTCAGCACACATAATCTATACTATTTTATTGTTTGAACTACAAATTTGGGAGGTGTCACGAAGCACCAAAGAGCTCCCCAACTTGGTTTCCAAACCAAACCAAGGTGCTCATTAATTGCTCATGATTTGGAGCAGAGAAACGTACGCGGTCTCTTTCCACCACCTCCTCTCTCTCTCTCTCTCTCTCTCTCTCTCAGGTAGCAGCTGCAGGCAGAGGCAGCAGCAGGTGCAAACTCCAGAGGTAGGTGAGTCCTCTCTCTCTCTCTCTCTCTCTCTCTCTCTCTCTCTCTCTCTCTCTCTCTCTCTCTCGTGGACCTCAGGAGATGACATGTCGCTCCCTCGGAACACATAATCGCCATGTGGACCTCGAGAGACCAAGAGGAGCAGGGAGTGGGTAGCTGCAGGCCGATGTGGTAGGGGCCTAAGGTGGTGGGGGTTGCAAGCTTGATGTGGCTGGGTCAGGTCCACGCAAGGGGCTTTGGGAGGTCGTCCTCTCTCTCTCTCACACGCAGACCACAGCCTAAGGTGGCAAGGGCTGCAGCTCGAGGTGGCGGGGCTTTGGGAGGCGTGACTTGGTCGGCAGGAGCAGGGAGCTGGGAGGAGCGGGGAGATTGCTTCGATCGGGGCTGTAGGCTAACATGGCGGGAGCTCGAGGTGGCGGGGGTAGTGAGGTGATCATTCTCTCTCTCTCTCACGCGTAGACCGCAGCCCAAGGTGGCGGGGCAATCATCCTCTCTCTTTGTCTCACGCACAAACCCACTACGCATCACACTCCTCTGACACGCAATGACACAAGATAGGTCGCATGGAGAGAGAGAGAGAACATGCTATTTTAATTGTTTATTTAATTTAGGGTTAGTTTAGGTGTGCAAGTTTATGTTATTTTAATTGTTTTTTTAGTTACTTGGTTAGTTTAGGGTCAGTTGGTTAGTTTAGTTATTTACTTAGTTTATATTAATATTAGTTAATTGTTCATCTTATGTGTGTGAGTTTTGGAGAAAGAGAGTTTTGTTTTGGAGAGAGAGAGAGAGAGAGAGAGAGAGAGAGAGAGAGAGAGAGAGAGTAAAATGTGTTATTTATTTACTCTCTCTCTTTATTTAATAAGTTTTGTTAGGTAGTTTAGATATTGGTTTGTTTTGTCTGTCTGTTTAGATATTACTTTAAAATGTTATTTAGTTTAGGGTTAGTTAGTTAGTTTATTATTGTCTATTAATATTTAGTTAGTGGGTGAGTTTTGTTAGAGAGAGAGAGAGAGAGAGAGAGAGAGAGAGAGAGAGAAAGAGAGAGCATGCTATTTTAATTATTTATTTAATTTAGGGTTAGTTTAGGGTTAGTCTAGGTGTGCAAGTTTATGTTATTTTAATTGTGTGTTTAGTTAGTTAGTTAGATGGTTAGTTTAGTTATTTACTTTATTATTTTCTATTAATATTTGGTTATTTAATTAGTTTATATTAATATAAGTTAATTATTCGTCTTATGTGTGTGAGTTTAGGGCAAGTTTTATGTGTGTGTGTGAGAGAACGTGTTATTTTAATTATTTAGTTACTTTATATTAATATTAGTTAATTGTTCATTTTATGTGTGTGACTTTAGGGTGAGTTTTGTTAGATATATAGTTAGTTAGTTAGTTAGTTAGTTTAGTTAGTAAGTTTATATTATTTAAATTGTATTTTTATTACTTTAATTATTTAGGGTTAGTTTAATTTTTATTGATTGGTAGGTTAGTTAGTTTAGTTATTTACTTTATTATTATATATGAGATAGTTTGGTTATTAGTAAGTTTATATTATTTAAATTGTTTTTTTACTTTAGTTATTTAGGATTATTTTAATTTATTATTATTATATATTAGTTATTTATTTGCTTTAGCTTCTTATGTTATTAGTTAGTAAGATTATGTGTGTGGGTTTATGTTATTTTAAATTTTTAATTGATAGATTCAATTTAGAGTTAGTTAGATAGTTTGGTTATTTAATTTATTATTACCTATTAATTTTTTATTTATTTTAATTTATTATGTTATAGTAAGTTTATATGTGTTTATTTTTTATTTTTTAGTTTGTTTAGTTAGTTAGAGAGAGAGAGAGAGAGAGGTTTGCTTGGTGCAGTTTAATTTATGTTGAGAAATAGACAAATGATGTATGCTCTAGGAAGAGATGTCCTGAATCACATATGCACAGTGAGGAGAATGGAACAACCCAACTTCTATAAAGCATTGTTCTTGACTATCACTTTCATTTGATGAATACAATATCATGATGCTTTCCTCTTTCAGTTAGTGTCATTGTCAGTCCAATACACAAGATTGTCTTTATGAATCCAAGCTTCCATCTTGGAACCTAATTCATGTATGTAATAGTTGTCTACTCATTGTCCATGTCAACATGAATTTAGTCTTCATCTTTCAACCTCCATAGCTCCTACCATGCTCTAGATCCGACATTTTAATATGGTATCAGAGCTCAACTAAGCATGGTTAGCTCCTCACTCTGCTTCTCCAGCTCCCTTTCACTTCTGCCCAGCTTGGTATCAGCTCAAGTCTTCATTTCCTACTCCAGCTTCACCTTCACCTTCACTAGAGCTTTCATAGCTGCCATGGACAACGGTACCTTGTCTGCTTGCAGCACCTAGATCTTTCTCCACAATTTATATTTGCACATGATTTCCTCTAGAGATCTTTCCCTCTACTCAAGGTGCACCATCCTATCACTTCACACGTTGACATTCCATACTGCAAAAGTTGTCATTGTCGAAATTCTTCATCGCTGTCCTGAACTGCATCCCTGTTGGTCGTATGGCTGCCATCATCTCCACATTGCGCGATTTGTGCTGCCACTATAGGGCTTTGGTATCCCCCCAAGTGGGCTAATCTCATCGAAGAGGGTTCCCCAAAATACTCTCTCTGTTGATCACAATTTGAGAAATCCTAACTATCATCTCTGTGGGTAGCCATAGCCATTGACCTTCAAGGTCATAAATACTTTCATTTTCTTACTTCTCTCAGTCCACTGAAGACTCTATCACTTTGGTCTTAATGAGCACTTAATTTCCAACAAAGCATCACAGTAAATCAACAAGCAAGAAGAATATCAAGCATCAACATCTGACATTGAGCTCCAAGATAGTATTTGTTTAATACTCATGCAGTGTTGTTAAACACTAATAATCTTGTGTCTCTTGACACATTGAAGTACAACTCTTTTGTTGGATGAGTTGTTGCTAATTGATCAAAAATGGCAAAGCTCGAACAAATAGCAAAGAAGGCTTCCATGCTTGGAAGGAAAAGACAATGTACCACCTCATGAGGAAAGACCTATGGGATCTCTTTGAAGATGATGAGGGTGATGCAAATGGTGGGAAAGAAGGTTCAAAAAGTAGGATCCTTGCAGTAGCTCCACCAAAAACCAAAGAATGAAAGAAGATGAGTAACAAAGCATTAGGCATCATTTCCTGGGGACTAAGTGATGATGTGCTACATCATATCTCTAGCATCAGAGATGCTAGAACTACTTGGGAAGAAATTAACAAGATCTTTGGTACCCAAGCAATGAATTCAAAGGTAAAATTACTCATCCAGATTTATAAACTGGATATAAAAGATAGTACTTCCACGATCATACACATTAACAAGTTCAAGAGCCTAAAACACTAGCTTGCAACTCTTAAGAAGAACATTGATGAAGATGAAGATGAAGCAATAGCCGTATGACTTGCAAGTGTAAATAAGGATCCATATGAGAATATTGTGTCCACCCTAAGTAATGTTCCAAGTCTCTCACTTAAAGATATTGAGAACTCACTACTTGATGGGGAAAGTAAAGTTAAAAGCAAGGATACAAAGGAACACACCACCAACAACAGTCTCTTGTACACCAAGGGCACTTATGGAGCAATAGGCCGTGGTCAACAACAAGGATCAGATTATATGTCACTACTGTGGCAAGACTTAGTGAATGTTTCCACAAGAAAAGAGCACAGTAGATACAAAATGATCACCACCAGAACCAGTTCATGAATGAAGAAGAAGAAGAAGATGCTTCCACTACCATCAACAACTTTGACAGATTGTTCTAAAGAATTTTCATTGTATCTTTCATATGTTTTTCCTATAGTGGATCTCTATTTTTCCCTTAGTGCATTTGATTTGTAAATACCCTTGCCAAAGATGTAAAGTTTCAAGCTTTAACTTGACTAGGCTGCCTATGAGCTAGTCTCCCGGGCCATGTCACCATGTGGGGGGGCAAAAGCCAACAATTTTAGGGACTCATCATTTGAGGGGGGTGTTGAGAAATAGACAAATGATGTATGCTCTAGGAAGAGATGTCCTAAATCCCATATGCACGGTGAGGAAAGTGGAACAACCCAACTTCTATAAAGCATTGTACTCAACTATCACTTTTATATGATGAATATAATATCATGATGCTTTCCTCTTTCAATTAGTGTCATTGTCAGACCAATACACAAGATTGTCTTTATGAGTCCAAGCTTCCATCTTGGAACCTAATTCATTTGTGTAATAGTTGTCTACTCATTGTCCATGTCAACATGAATTTAGTCTTCATCTTCCAACCACCATAGCTCCTGCCATGCTCTCATCCTGAAATTTTAACAATTTATTGGTGTTTTGGTTTGCTTGGTATAGTTTTGTTTGCGGGATTGGTCCTTCAGGTAGTTTTTGACGAATATTATTCAGGTCGGTGATCTCTCTCTCTCTTTTCCAATTTGTAATTTTGTTTTGTTATATTCATTAGTTTATTTATTGTTGTTATTGGTTTGGTGAGTAGGTTGGTTAGTTAGTGGGTTGGTTCGTTGGATGGTTAGGTTAGTAGGTTCTGTCTTCTTTATTGTGAGTTACTAAGTTATTATAAGTTACTGAGTTATTGTAAGTTTATGATGTTAGTTTGTGTTTATGTTGGTTGGTAGGTTGGTTGGTTGGGTGGTTAGAGAGAGAGAGAGAGAGAGAGAGAGAGAGAGAGAGTGTGTGTGTGTGTGTGTTAGTTAAATTGGTTATATTAGTAAGAGAGTAGATTAATTTATGTTTGTGTTTAGTTGTTATCAGTTGGCTGTGAGTTTGTTAATTAGCAGGTTAGTCAGTTATTAGGTGGTTGTTAGTTGGTTGGTGTTATGATATTAGTTTGTGTTTATGTTAGTTGGTAGGTTAGTTAGTTAGGTGGTTACAGAGAGAGAGAGAGAGAGAGAGAGAGAGAGAGAGAGAGAGAGAGAGAGAGAGAGAGAGAGAGAGAGAGAGAGAGAGAGAGAGGGAGAGAGAGAGGATATTAGTTGGTTGGTTAGCTATTAATAGGTGATGATATTAGTTGGTTGGTTAGCTATTAGTAGGTTCTTTATTCTTCTCTATCTCTCTCTCTCTCTCTCTCTCTCTCTCCCCTTGTTGTCTCTCTCTCTCTCTCACACACACTCTCTCTCCTCTCATTCTTCTTTTTTTTTTCTTCTTCTTTCACTCTCACTCTCTCTCAGTCTTCTCCTTCTTCCTCTTCTCTCACCTCTCTCTCTCTCTCTCTCTCTCTCTCTCCCCCTTCTCCTTCTCTCTCTATCTTTATGTCTCCTTCTTCTTCCTCTTCTCTCACCTCTCTCTCTCTCTCCTTCTTCTTCTCTCTCTATCTCTCTATCTTCTTCTTCTTCTTCTTCGTCTTCTCTCTCTCTGTCTTCTTCTTCTTCTTCTCTCTCTCTCTTTTCCTTCTTCTTCCTCTTCTCTCTCATCTCTCTCTCTCTCTCTCTCTCTCTCTCTCTCTCTCTCTCTCTCTCTCTCTCTCTCTCTCTCTCTCTCTCTCTCTCTCTCTCTCTCTCTCTCTCTCTCATTCTTCTTCTTCTTCTTGTTCTTCTTCTTCTCCTCCTAGTTGATTAGTTAGTAGGTTGGTTAGTTGGATAGTTAGGCTAGTAGGTTCTGCCTTCTTTATTGTAAGTTAGTAAGTTATAATTATTTTAGTATCATTTTTGTTAATAGGTCTCTCTCTTTCACTCTCTCTCACCTCACCTTGTCTTTTTCTTTGTCATCATCATCATCATTCTCTCTCTCTTAGTTGGTTAGTTAGTTACTAGGTTGGTTGGTTCGATAGTTAGGTTAGTAGGTTTTATCTTCTTTACTGTGAGTTAGTAAGTTATTGTAAGTTATGATGTTAGTTTATGATGCCATATTTTGTTAGCACATACTCTTTCTAGATGTATCCCTATTATGTGGTGCAACTGAGGCTATCCATGATACCATGCAAAGCTAGATGCAAGTCTTTCGTTAGTTGATGATACGATGTGGATCCCCATTCATGAAAATTCCTTCTAGTGCATTTATGCAATTCATAATGCATGATCTAAGTATTTAAGTGCAAGTATGCATGAGTTCATTGTAAATGTGAGTTACTTTTCTTCAATGATCTACATGATGCAATTGACCTATATGGAATATTTATGTATACTAGTAATCTATGATGCATTTGCAAAAGTTTGAACCTAATACTTGGCTTAATTACTATAGCAACCCGTAGATGCTTAATCTATTCACCACAATTCATGATTGTTAAGCCTTTTCAACTACCTTTTGAGTTATGCAAGTTACGCAATGCAGAGTGTGACTTCTTCCTAATGATGTCCATGCTTAAATATTTGGTTCAAAGTATTAGACACGATAACGGTACCTGATTTTGGAGTGTCAAATTAGCATTTATGCCTGATAACCCATTCGTGTTGATGGTGGCATCTTTGCTCGATCCTCCTTCCGTAGTCGTAGCTTTTTTAGTTACTTGGGAGAGTTTACGCTTTGGGGCCATTTCAGAGCTTGGAATGTGACATTCACTCCTCTTGGAGGATTCCTTGGTGTCGGAGTTCCCTACATCTTGTCTTTACTTTTGAGATCTCCTTGTCAACTAGAGGCAATTGATGGAGAGATCTCAGGAAGTATCAATGGGGAGAGAGGGTGCTCGAGGCTTCGTTTAGGTAAGGAATTGTCCTTGGGCCCTCTCTCTCTCTCTCTCTCTCTCTCTCTCTCTCTCCTTCACTACATCTCCGTCTCTTTCTCTCCTTCATAAAATTGGTGGCATGGGGAAAAAAGAGGAGAATAGCGTGTTATTGCTCAAGGAGAAGGAAAAAGAAGATAATTATCCTCTGTTTGCTAAGGAGGGGGGGATTTTTGTAGGGGAAGAAGGGTATTATTGGGGGGAGGAGAATGCATTGTGATGAAAAGGCCTCGGCCATTGTGATCATCGTCATCTCAGCCTAACAGGAAGGGGTAGTGGGGAGGGGATGGAGGTGGCACATGCGTGTCCCTCCTCCTATCATAATCTTCATCCTCTTTGAGTTCCTGTACCTTAGCAACTCCACCTCTACCACATCATCCCCCAATCCCAGTGCGGTGCCCTATAGCTCCTCTTCACCCTAATAGTAATAGCTCCCCCTGTCGACATGTAGTTTAACTCCCTCTCTCTTTGCCAACCAATGACGTTGACAGGGGGGACGTAATAAAACAATTTCGTTTTTATTTTCAAAAAAGGGGGGTCCTCATAGCAGTGGTGGAATATTACATCCTTCCCCCTTTAAGGAATTGAGATTCCCTCATCTTGAAAGGAATTGGGGGTATTGTTGGTTGTGATTACTCTCATCAATCCATGTGGCATCCTCTTCTGGATAGTCCTTCCACTGGGTGAGATACTCTTTGAGGGTTTTACTCCTCAATCTCTTTTCCCAACTATCTAGGATTCTATCTAGCCAAAGCTCAAGGACTCCTTGTCTTGGCATTACAACTTGTTGATCATTGAGTACATGGATAGGATTGGATACATATTTCTTTAGTAGGCTAACGTGGAATACATTGTGAATCTTTATGTTCTCAAGGAGTTCGAGTTTGTAGGCATTGGGCCCTAGGCACTTGAGGATCTTGTAGGGTCCGCAATACCTTGGACTTAGTTTCTTAAATTCTCCCAATGATAACGAACTCTTCTTGGGTCGTACACGAATAAAAACCATATCTCCTTCTTTGAAGAGTCACTCTTGCCTATTTAGATTCGCATAGGCTTTTTGCCTATCCTTGGTGGCTCTAATGTCTTGTCTGATGGCCTTGACCTGCTCATCCATCTCCTCAAGCATTTTCTTGGAAGCTTCTACCCTCAAGGTAGGATTTGAAAAGTTCAATGGAGTATGACAATCATGGCCATACAATGATTGAAAAGGTATCATTTGAATGCTTTGTTGGTAGGAAGCATTATAGGCAAACTCTAACAATGGTAGATATTGGATCCATGTCCTCGGTTCGCGACAGCAATATGTCCTAAGAATATCTTCAATGACTTTGTTGACTCTCTCCGATTGGCCATTAGTTTGAGGGTGATAGGATGTACTAAAATAGAGTTGAGTTCCAATGGCCTCGAATATCCCTCACCAGAAATGAGATGTGAAGAGGGAATTGCAATCACTAACGATCCTTCTAGGCAACCCATGAATTTGAATATCTCCTTGATGAACAATCTAGTAATATTTGAAGCTTTATAGTTTGTCTTGATTGGAATGAGGTGTGAAACCTTAGTGAGCATGCCTACTATAACCATAATTGAATTGTATCCTCCTTGAACTGAAGGTAACCCAACAACGAAATCCATGCTGATAAATTCCCACTTTATTTGTGTAATGAAGGAGACCTAACTGTCCTAACTAAGGGGGAAGAGAGAGAGAAGGACTGCAGAAGAGGAGGGAGAGGAGAGAGAAAGGCAAGAAGAAGAGAGAGAAAGAGGGAGAGAGGAAGAAGAAGAGGAAGCCATGGAAGCTTGAGAAGGTGAAAAGAGAGTTTCTTGATAATTTCTGTGATGCCTCAAAATACCCTCTTACACCTTATATACCGTCAGTGTGACTGGTATATTCCCATGCCATATTCCTATGATCCCCATTCATTACAAACCATCTTGTCTCATAAAGTTTTTGTCCTAAAAAACAAGGGATGTAGTCATGGACTGTAAGAGTGTGCTGTAGGGAATCAGCCATAACTTTGTGTGGGCAACTCCGAATGGGACAATTGAGGTGTCTTTACGGAGCCCATGAGATGTACTTTCAGCCCATGTGGCTGGGGCGGGGCTGCAATCAATTCAGAACCAAAACTGGTACAAAATAAAGGGTTGTCCAGGAATTTCTAGTGTGCAGTCCCATATGGTATGGCTGGAGAAAAACAACCATAACTTCCACTAGGGAACTCCGATCGGGGCAAGTAAGGTGTCAGAACGGAGCCCTCGAGGTATACTTTTTGGCCATGTATGGAGGATGGGGTTGAGAGTGGACCAGGACCAAATCTGGTACAAAACAGGTGGTTGTCCAGATGTAGACTGCAACCCAAAACAGGGGTCATGGTGAGGTACCAGCCACCAACACAGCCTCCTTGAGGTGTGGAAATTCATCCAATATAGATGCTGGGCGCCAAGAGGCTTCCTCTATTGGTAGGCCTTGCCATTTGATCAAGTATTCATGTATGGAACGGGTGCGGAGTTGCTTTTCACATTGCCCAATGACCGCTTTCGGAATGTACTGAATAAGGCCCTCCTCATCTATGGGTGGGAGCTGTCAAGATTGTGGGAGAGAAGGAAGGAGTCTCGCTTGAAGCTTTCTTACTTGCACAATGGGGGAAGACACACAAGGGTGGAGGCTGAAAACAGTTTTCCTCTTCTTAGTTGTGTAAGCCAAAAGAACTCTAGTACAAAGAAATAGAAGAACCCTCTATATGGGTCTCAAACCAAACTCAACTAACTAAGGTGGCATACTAACTGAGCCACGAACTAGAGTAGATAAGGATAGCTATCATGTGGCTATTATTCATGGGCGGTGTACCAACCGCATCTGCAACTGACAAGTCGGTGACATAAATACACAATGGTCACCCTGGCGTATCACGAGTGGAGCTCGATATCTCAACACTCCCCCTCGAGCTCAATCCCAATTCCTGCACACCAAGCAGGTCTCTGAACTTGCGCAGCTTCTCTGCGCCCAATGCCTTCGTGAATATGTCAGCTACCTGATCCTCTGTGCTGACATAAACTAGATCAATAAGACCTAGTAAAACCCTCTCTCGCACATAGTGATAATGCACCTCAATGTGCTTTGTTCTAGCATGATAGACTGGGTTATTTGCCAAGTGTATACTACTCATGTTGTCACAATAAATGACAACTGGCCCATCTGTAGACTGATGCATATCATAAAGTAGCTTATGCAACCAAGCTACCTCACATGCAGCCATTGCTGCACCCCTGTACTCAGCCTCTGTGCTCGACAAGGCAACTGTAGGCTGTTTCTTGCTGCTCCAAGTGACTGCAGCACTCCCAAAAGAGAATACATATCCACTGGTAGATCGTCTATCAGAAATACTACCAGCCCAATCAGCATCAGTGTATCCATGCAACTGTATCTGAACCCCAGTCTCATAAAATAGTCCATACTGCAATGTGGACTTCACATACCTAAGTATGCGTCTAGCCGCATCCAAATGTGGTTTCCTTGGAGCCTGCATAAACTGACTTACCAATCCAACAGCATAGCTCAAATCTGGCCTGGTAATAGTCATATAAATCAAACTTCCTACTATGCGTCTGTACATAGTAGGGTCTTCTAGAAGCTCACCTGCATCTGTGCTCAGCTTCACATTTTGCTCCAAAGGAACTGAAATAGGCTTACAGCCTGTCATCCCATATTTGGACAGCATGTCCAATCCATACTGCCTCTGCAAGAGCTGTATCCCACTTGGTGATCTAATCACCTCAATGCCCAAGAAATAACGCAGCTCTCCCAAATCCTTCATCTCAAACTTCTGCTTCAATAGCATTTTCACATGAAGGATATCTTCATCACTGTCACCTGTCATAATCAAATCATCAACATAAATGACAAGCAGCATAATACCTTTCTCTGTTTTTCTCACATAAAGTGAGAAATCTGCCTTGGAAATCTGAAAGCCAATAGTGACAAGATACTGTCCTATCTTGTCAGACCATGCTCTAGGTGCTTGCTTCAAGCCATACAAGGCTTTCTTCAACCTGCAAACAAACTCAGGATGAACAGCATGCACATAACCTGGTGGCTGCTCCATATAGACCTCTTCTTGCAAATCACCATGCAAGAAGGCATTCTTTACATCCATCTGATGTAAAGACCATCCCTTTGATGCAGCCATAGCAATGACTGCTCTTACGGTTGCCATCCTTGCAACCGGACTAAATGTTTCTTCATAGTCAATGCCATATGTTTGTGCATACCCCTTGACTACTAATCTTGCCTTGTATCTGTTCACAGAACCATCTGCATTGTGCTTCACCTTATAAACCCACTTACAGCCAATTGCATTCTTACCTTTAGGCAAAGGTACTAACTCCCATGTAGCATTTGCTTCCAAGGCATCCATTTCTTCATCCATGGCTTTCTCCCATTTTTCTTTTCCCATGGCTTGCTCAAAAGATGTGGGTTCTGGTTCCTGTATCACTTTGACCATATATGCATAGTGAATGGCTGTAAATCCATCATATTTCAGCCTATCCACAGGATACCTAGCTCTTGTAGACCTGCGCAAAGTAGGTTCACTCCCAGGTGCTCTCAAAACATCCCTGGTCTTCCTTAATCCAGGTGTAACAATAGAAGGAATACCCAACTCATCATCAATGCTCTGTTCTGAGCCACTGGATTCACCATCCACATAAGAGTGACCTGCATTCACATCAAACATGGGCTGATCAACCTTCTCTTTTCCTTTTCGTGATACCTGAATACCACTATCTGCATTGCTTTGAGAAGATTCTCCTGATCTCAATCTGCCTGTCCATGGCGAAGAATGTGAACCACTGCTAGAGGACGCTCCAGGTCCACTAATATTTTGTGACTGCTGCTGTGAATTCTGTGTAGCATTACCATTTTGTGCATCTTCATCATCAATCACATTTACTGGTTTATACCAGCTACTCATCTCATCAAAAACAACATCTCTGCTCACTGTAAACTTACGAGTAGAAGGGTTATAGCATCTATACCCTTTTTGCTGCAGAGAGTAACCAATAAAGATGCACTTCTCAGCTTTTGGATCCAACTTGGATCTCAGCTCATCTGGCACATGTACATAGGCAATGCAACCAAAAATTTTCAAATGAGAAATATCTGGTTTTCTACCAGTATACCTCTCCTCTGGAGTCAATCCATGTATTGCTGCAGTGGGAGTCCTGTTCATTATGTAGACTGCTGTAGCAACTGCTTCAGCCCAATAAAAATCTGGCAAGTCTTTTTCATTGAGCATGGCACGAGATACCTCTCCAATATGCCTGTTTTTCCTTTCTGCAATTCCATTTTGTTGTGGGGTATAACTGCATGAATATTGCTGCTTTATGCCATGCTCCTGCAAGAACTTTGCAAACTCATTTGAGAGGTACTCTCTCCCTCCATCTGACCTTAGGCATTTTATCTGCAAGCCTGTTTCTTTTTCAACCATAGCTTTAAGAGTTTTGAAATGCCCAAAAACTTCACTTTTCTTTTTCATAAAATACACCCAAACTTTTCTGCTATAGTCATCAATAAAACTGACAAAATAATGACAGCCTCCAAGAGATGCAGCTTTAGTTGTCCACACATCAGAGTGAATTAATTCCAATGGCTTCTCACTCTCTTGAACATGTCTAGGAAATGGTTTCCTTGCCTGTTTTCCAAACTGACAGGCTTCACATACCTTATGCATTTCTGCAACCTTGAATTTGGGCAATCCTGCAACAATATTTTGGGCCTGCATTGATTTAAGTCGCTGTACATTAACATGACCAATGCGTTTATGCCAGATATCAATATCTGCAACTACACCGGTCCCATGTGCAAACATTGCTGCACTCAATTCAGACATGTCTGCATCCAGTGTAAACATTCTGCCCTTCTTCTTTCCTTTTGCTATCAAGCGACCTTTATTTTTCATATCCTCAACAAAGCATCCATGAGGATTAAATCTGACCTGCAAGCCCTGCTCAACCATTTGACCGACAGAAACCAGATTCTTGGTGATATTCGGGACATGAAATACATCGGACAAGTATTTCTTTTTTCCATCCTGCATAGACAATGGAATTTTTCCAATCTGCACAATAGGATGTGCAGTATCATCACCAGTCTCCACAAATCCTGGTTTTTCCATTTCCCTTGCATCCTCCATCCATTCTGCATGACCTGTCATGTGGTTTGATGCACCTGAGTCAACATACCATACATCATTTCTTTCTTTTGCACTTGTCATAGAATTGTTCATGTGCTGCACCATGAACAAATGCTCATTTCTGTCATCACCCTGTCTACTAGAAGATGCATAATTCCCTTGTTGCAGTTTTCCATTCATGATGTCATTCTGCTTTTTATAGCAGTCTTTAGCCATATGACCCATTTTACCACAGTAGTAGCATTCAACATTACTGTTTGCATTTTGGCCTCTTTGCCATCCACCACGACCTCTTTGGCTCCCCCTGCCTCTAGAGTTACCACGTCCTCCTCCATAGGACTGGTTTTCTTGAGTTTGCTGCATACTCTGATTTCTACCACGGCCTCCAAATCGGCCTCCTCTACCTCTGCCTCTACCTCTTCCAGCATTTGAGTAGAAGACAGCTTCTTTTGAAGTTCCTCCTGAAGAAGATGCACCACCATTTCTCTGCTCCTCAGAAATTAGAAGAGCAATCAACTCCTCAAAATCAGGAAATCTTTCACGAACTGAAATGGATGTCCGAAACTGTGCATAATCCTTTCCTAGACCATTCAAGGTCACGGAAACTAAATCATCATCTTCCACTGGCGACCCAATGGAAGCAAGTGCATCTGCAATCTTCTTCACCTTCATGTGGTAGTCGTTGATGCTCATACTTTCTCTCTGCACATTATGCAACTCTTGCTTGAGCTGCATTTTCCTGGCTTGCGTATTTGTGCTATACATTTTTGACAAAGTATCCCATGCCTCCTTTGGCGTACTTGCATCCTGAATATGCACAATCATAGAGTCCGAAATACTGATAGACAGCCAGTACATAACTTTCCTGGCTCTCTCATGCCATGCTTTGAATGCCTGCATTTGCTGTTGATTGGGAACATCAGGAAGAATTGGTTCTTCTTCATTTCCTGCAACAAATTCCCAATATCATTTTCCCATAAGGAAATTCGTCATTCTAAACTTCCATGCTTGGAAGTTGTTCTTGTCAAGTTTTTCAGTGACAATCTGGGAAAGAGAATCAGATGCCATTACAGAAGACTGCAAAAAATTCTGTCACTGCAAAAACCACAGCTTCACCCTCACAAGGGAAAAACTGTAAAACTGGCGAAAGTGGTATTTGACCACACAGTCACTTCCTAGTGACGATTTTGCATAAACAGGAACCAAGGATGATTCTGTAACCCAATGTCTTTGCACACAAGCATACGATGCAATTTCTGTGGTAACTTTTCACCAACCTGTAGAGCAGTGGTTGCAAAGCATAAAACAGGGCTTTCTTCTGAGTGCGTGCAGAAAACTTCCGCCTCCAAAACAGGCCCCGAAATGGCCTCAAATAAAAAAAACAGGGTCGCCGAGGGCTAAAGCCTTCTCCCGCAGTATATACTACCCTCTTGCTTCACCGCGAAGGGCGTCTCAACCTGAGACAATGCACTCCTGCAATTTCCGGTTGTGCTGCCTGCACAGATCTGCTCCCAAAACAGAAAATGAAAGCAACACTGCTCCTCTTACCAGAACACCGCGAGCTTGGCTTGCTTTCTTGAGCTCCTTACCACGAACAAGGCTCTGATACCATGTCAAGATTGTGGGAGAGAAGGAAGGAGTCTCGCTTGAAGCTTTCTTACTTGCACAATGGGGGAAGACACACAAGGGTGGAGGCTGAAAACAGTTTTCCTCTTCTTAGTTGTGCAAGCCAAAAGAACTCTAGTACAAAGAAATAGAAGAACCCTCTATATGGGTCTCAAACCAAACTCAACTAACTAAGGTGGCATACTAACTGAGCCACGAACTAGAGTAGATAAGGATAGCTATCATGTGGCTATTATTCATGGGCGGTGTACCAACCGCATCTGCAACTGACAAGTCGGTGACATAAATACACAATGGTCACCCTGGCGTATCACGAGTGGAGCTCGATATCTCAACAGGACCTCCTCTACATGATCTTTGGGAGTGCCAATGAAAGGTTTCAATTGGCTCACGTGGAAGACGTCATGGATCTGAGTGGTGGAAGGGAGTTGGAGGCGGTAAGCCAAGTCCCTGACCTTCTTAATGATCTTGTAGGGCCCATAGTAACGGTGTGCCAACTTGTTGTAAGAGCCGTCCTTTAGTGTGGCATAATGGGATTTGGGGACCTTGAGGAGTACCATTTCACCCTCTTGAAAGTCAAGGGGCCTTCTTTTTGCATCAGCATGGAGCTTCATGTGCTCTTGAGCCCTTTTGAGGTTTACCTTGCATTGTTAAAGTAGAGCTTGCATGCGGTCCAGCTCTTCTTTTCCCAAGGGGTTGAGCTTTTCATTGAAGATCACGGTAGGAAGGGGCACCCGATAACCATACAATGCTTCGAAGGGAGAGACTCCAATGCTTGAATGAGTGGAGTTGTTGTAAGAAAATTCAGCCAAGTGCAGCCATACATCCCAAGAATTCTGCACATCATGATAAAAATGTCGCAAATAAGTTTCAAGCCACTTACTTATTGAATCTTTCGGTCTGCCCATCCGTGTGAGGATGATAGGCTATAGAAGGAGCCAATTTGGTCCCCATGGAGTTGAAAATGGTCTGCCAAAACTGACTCATAAATTTGGTGTCCCGGTCATGTACTATGACTTGGGGCAAGCCATGCAACTTAAAAACATGCTCCACAAACTGAGTGGCAACTTAGGATGCTGTAAACTGGGATTTTGTAGGGATGAAATGGGCTGCTTTAGTGAGTTGGTCAACTACCACGTAAATGCTATCCCAACCCTTCTTGGTTGTAGGTAAACCAGTGATGAAATCCATGGTAATGTGGGTCCATTTTCCTTCGGGAATAGGTAAAGGCTGCAACAAACCACCCGGTTTAAGAGAGCTATCTTTATTTTGTTGGCAAGGCACACATCTAGACACAAAGTCTTTTACATCCCGCCATAGGCCTTTCCAATGGAAGCTTTTTGAAACTCAATCATATGTTTTGAAGACCCCTAAGTGGCCAGCAATCGGAGAAGAATGCATCTCTTCAAGGATCCTTTGGGTGAAGGGAGAGGCATGGGGAATCACAATATGGCCATGGATCCAAATGAGGCCATTATGGAGCTGATATTGGGAATTCTCGTCCAAGACACCTTGCTGTAATTTTTGGAAAAGAGGGTTGAATTCAGCATCAAGCAAGTATGCCTCTTGGAGCTCTTCAATCCAATCATGGTGGAGTTCAGTGATGGATGAGACCTTGCATGCCCACATGCGAGAGAGTGCATCGGCCACTACATTGTCCTTTCCACGAGTGTGGGTAATCTCAAAGTCATAGTTTTGTAGTGTCGCCACCCATCTATGTTGTTTGGGAGTGAGGTTGGGCTGAGTCAAGAAATATTTGAGCACACGGTGGTCACTTTTTACCTTAAATCTGCTGCCATACAAGTAGTGATGCCACTTTTTGATAGCATGAATGGCTGCCAACATCTCCTGATCATAGACATGCAACTCTCTCTCTTTATCGTCCAATTTTCGGCTCTCAAATGCTATTACCCCATGTTCCTGCAACAAAACTATACCAATACCCCATCCACTAGCATCACACTGGATGGTAAAATCCTTTGAAAAATCGGGGCATACGAGGATGGGGGCTGAGGTGAGCCTCTTTTTTTAGCTGGTCTGTTAATGGGGCTGCAATTGTAGCATAATGGTGAATAAATCTCCTATAAAAGGAGGAGAGACCAAGAAAACCACGAAAGGAGGTAGTGGTAGTGGGGGTGGGACACTCTCAGACACATTGCACTTTTCTAGGATTAGCTTGGATGCCTTTTTCACTAACGATGTGTCCTAAGTACTCAACCTCCGTTTGCATAAAGACACACTTGCTTTCTTTGGCAAAGAGATGGTGCTCTCTCAGTACGTCAAAAATATGTCTAACATGCTTCAAGTGCTCATGCATTGACTTGCTGTAAATGAGTATATCATCAAAGAATACCAACACAAACTTGAAAAGCCATGGCTGCAATATCTTGTTCATTAAGCTTTGAAATGTGGCGGGGGACATTTGTGAGCCCAAATGGCATGACAAGGAAATGATACAAGCCACGGTCAGTCCGAAAGGCTGTTTTGACTTCATCACCCGCCCGCATTCTGATTTGGTGGTAACCGGATCACAAATCAATCTTAGTGAAGTAGCGTGCACCCTTGAGTTCATCAAGCAAGTCATCAATTCGATGGATGGGGTATCTATTTTTGATGGTGATCTTATTGAGATCACGGTAGTCAATGCACAACCGGAAAGATCCGTCCTTTTTCTTAACCAATAGGACCGGGGAGGCATAAGGGGAAGAGCTAGGCTCTATGAATCCCATCTCAGTGAGCTCCTTAACTTGCTTTGCTACTTCCTCTCTCTCACATTTAGAGAGTCTGTATGGGGGTTTATTGATGGGCTTGGCATGGGGCTCCAAGTCGATCGGGTGATCCACCAATCTTTTAGGGGGAAGGGTAGTGGGAGGCTGAAATAGGTCCTCATACTCAGTCAAAAGTGCTTTTAGTGCTGCATTTTGCTTCCTCAAGGTGTGTTGGTCATCATTATCCTTATGCAAATGCAAGACAAAGATTTGGGAGCGCTTCTTGAATTCCTTTTTGAGTTGTCTTGCTGTTGTAAGCTGAAAATTTGCATTTTCTTTGATTCCCTCCAAGTGTACAAGCTGCCCATGCATTACAAACTCCATATATAGCTGAGAGAAGTCCATAGAGGATTTTCCCAACTGTTGAAGCCAATCACATCCCAATACAACATCCATGGGGCCCATATCAAGGGTAATCAAGTCCACCTTTGCTGTGTAATTTTCAGCCAGTATGAGAGACACTTGTGTGCAAACATGGGAGCTCACTTCCTCATTTCCATTGGCCACTTGAACCCAAAGGGGTTGCTGTAATTCAGTGGGAACACATGCCAAACGGCTAAGATGCTGCCCATTGCCATATGCATGCTGCCCATTGCCATGTGCATACTGCCCATTGCCATGTGCATACTGCCCATTGCCATATGCGTGCTGCCCATGCACTCCGTGCAATCCATGCTACCCAAGGTTTGCATTGGGGCCATTCCCTTGAGTGTGCAAGTAGCTTCCGTTACGGGGGAGTTGGGGTGTCAATGATGGGCTGGAAGGATTTGTAACAGGGGAGGAAGGAGGGGCTCATCATGCCGAGTGGAGGGCTCACCTGTCTCATAAGTGCTATGGGGGATGCCATGGGTACCACCAAGACCTTGTGGGCTACACCCGGTCTCCAAGGGGGAAGGGCGGTTAGCCTCACGGGGAGGGACATACTCCTTAGGTCGATCCGAGGGGAGGCAATGGCGGGAATGAGGGCGCCCATGCGCTCTATGAGTAAGTCCATCTTGGCCATCATCACGGAATGATGTTGATCTTGGCGGGTTTCCATCTCCCTGTGGCGTTGCTCCATCTCTCGATGTCGATCAACATGACGGGTCTCATGTTGGCATAGGGTTTGGTTGAGCAGAGATTAGCGATCTATCTCGGGGGCACCTTCTTCGAAAAAGTCTTCACATCCTCCTGGGCTGAGCTAGGATTGTTCATTGAGGCACGGGAGTCCCTTATTTCACGCTGAAATTCCTCCTGGGCCTTTGCTTTACCCTTGTGGCCTGCCATCCCAAGTGCAATCTACCAGAACCCCTGTTACAGAAATGATGATAACTTGAGCTAGGAAACTCCGATTGCCAAACTTTCTGATTCAAATGAAAGCTCTTGATCCCCTCTACGAGGCTATGTAAAAATATCTCCAACATTAAATGATTAGGGCTTTTTTGTAATCACTTTTTGTAGGCTGACTGTGTAGGACTGCTACCTGTCCCACAGTACCTCTGGACACAAAACTGAGTGTATCTCCCAAACCGTAGGGCAGAATGGGGAGGTTTTTAGCTTAGATCGAAGGGAAAAATGCCTCTTCGAATCAAGCTATAGAGCTCACGCTCAGTCACACGAGAAGGCTTTTCTGTTCAGTTTTTGCGGGCTAACTATGTAGGATTGCTGCCTGTCCCACAGTACCTCTGGGCACAAAACTAAGTGTATCTCCCAAACCGTAGGTCAGAATGGGGAGGTTTTTAGCTTAGATCGAAGGGGAAAATGCCCTCTTCGAGTCAAGCTATAGAGCTTGTGCTTAATCACACAAAGAGGCTTTGTTGTAATCAATTCTTGTGGACTGACTGTGTAGGACTGCTGTCTGCAATATCCTGCAAAGGCTCCCTCAAGAAGCATTCTTTATCCCAATGGTGAGGGTCTTATCCCAGACATCCAGGGCCTCAATGGTGGCTCTCAATGCCCCATAAAGCCATACATTCTTTGCATCCATAGCTCATTGCTGAGACCAGTTCTACACTGCATTCCCTGCCCTTCTTGCATTACATCCACCATACATTACCAAGCGGTTTATGACATTACAAATGCATGTAGGGGTTTGTAGGCTCAACTGATCAGGGTTCGGGCTATTCCATCAAATATACCTGCACCTGCAATAATTCTTTGGGCTCCGAATCATCGGGAGGTGGGCAAAGTTCCCCCCGGGCCGGGTTGTGCACCCCTTCAGGGTCTTTGATGGCAAGGGGGGTCACCCCTCGTTTGTCTTGCCACCTCACCTGGCATCGGGCTTTTCCTCACCCGGAATATAAATGGCAAACATTTATTAATTAAACAACCAGCATGAGATGCATTTTTGAAATCAAAATTTTGGGCTTTTCATGAAGTGCATGGAATTGGAATGGGAAATAGGGATAGGGAGCTTACCGGCAGTGACTCACTGCCTACTCACCCTTATACAATGGATTTTTAAATCACTTCTTGGCTCAGCCAATTCACAAGAAGCCAAACGGGTTATGGGTAAGCAAAATATAATCACAATGAAGCTTCAGCATGAGTAAAATCCATTTCAGCACTATAAGATCAAAGAGAAATGACTGGGACAATTAATCAGCATGCATTCAAGGGGGAGATGTGCTCAAATATGTCATGGAATGTTTGTCTTGCCAATGCACTAAGGCAGAACATGTCAAGATGCCTTGGAAGCTGCAATCTCTTGACATCCCCCAAATTGTAATGAACGGGGATCACGGGAATATGGCATGGGAACATACCAGTCACATTGACGGTATGTAAGGTGTAAGAGGGTATTTTGAGGCATCACAGAAATTAGCAAGAAACTCTCTTTTCACCTTCTCAAGCTTCCATGGCTTCCTCTTCTTCTTCCTCTCTCCCTCTTTCTCTCTCTTCTTCTTGCCTTTCTCTCTCCTCTCCCTCCTCTTCTGCAGTCCTTCTCTCTCTCTTCCCCCTTAGTTAGGACAGTTAGGTCTCCTTCATTACAAGTGGTATCAGAGCTTTGTCCTTGATCCTTCTCTTTCCCCATAGATTTAGGGCTCTCACAGTTTCCCACAGTTAGAAAGCTCCAGTTAAATCTCTTTCACAGGTACATAGGAGTACTCAGGCAGGCTGTCGGCCCTCTTGAAGATTGTGGCAGCCTTTCTTGGAGCTTTCCCAAGAACCATGGACAAATTTGGAGGCGGGCAGACAAATTTGACAGGTCGTCACTAATTTTCATGCAAGTTTTTTAGGGTTTTTGGCAAAAAGGAGGGCAGTACAGTTAGAGAAGGTCAAAAACTCAGTTACTTTTCAAGAAAACCTTCTCTCTCCTCTTTTCCCAAGTTGCCATGGAAGCTCCAGCCCAAGAAACTCAGAAATCTTGCCCCCCCTCCTCTTCCCCAGCAAGATTGGCTTGTCCCATGGTCTTCCCCTCACTTGGAGCAGCAGCACACCTGAGTTTCCCTGCTTGTAGCCCTCCCAGGAGCAGCCCGAAATTTGCGACGCAAAAAACAGGCTGCTTCCTGGCCTGCAGGGCAGCCCCCCATCCCTGCCCTCCTTCCTAGCTTTAGCCCTGGCCCTTGGCAACCTTCTTGGGCAGCATCAAAGATATCTTTCTCAGCCCTTGGACTCCCCTTTTGCACTCAAGAAACCCTGGTCTGGTGCAGTCCATGGCAGCCATGGAACCTTGGCATCAAGCTCAGAAATCTTGAAGATTTTGGTCTCTCCTTGGTCCCCGGGAGTCCCTCTTCAACATTGCTCAAGTTTTCAGCCCATCAAGAAGAATGGGAAGAAGATTACAAGCAAGATTTGAAGGCATGCACTTGTGGGCAGCCATGGCTATGGAGTAGGACCTCAATTTCAGCAAGAACTCTCATGGGGAGGTCCTAAACCATCCTGCCCAAGCTTGATTTCACCCTTTCTTGAGGAAGCATACCCATTTTGGAGCCATGGAGCATTCAGGATCAAATGGAGCTCTCATGGAGGACTGAGGTGGCATCAGTGGCTGCCTTCTTCTCCAAAAGACTCAAGGTAACTGATTCTTGGCTCTCATTCTCTCCATTTAAGCCTCTTGTTGAATCTCATCCATTTGTTTGAGAGAATGTATGAGTCCAAGTAGATAATAGGAGACCCATAAGCCTTTCCAATTGGTAGCTCTTCTTGACCGTGTTGAGGATCTTGACATATCCAAGATGGCCTAAAAAGGGGGAGTCATGTGCTTCCCAGAGTATCCTCTTTTTGAGTTTCTTGCTTGAGGGTATGTATAGTCTTGTCCTGAAATAGGCAAGTCCCTCATTGACTGAAAATTCTTGATACTTGACCTTAAAGTTTAGGGCCTTGGTCCTTTTCCAAAATCTCCTTCATCATCTTCAGATATTCTGGGTCAATGCTAGCTTCCTCCTTTGCTAATTCAAGGATAGGGTTGCTAGGCATTGACACCATGGTTGCCAATGATTGCATCATCCAGGGTTCCTCCATAATAAGAGAGTTGAGGAATGCTTTGCGACTTAAGGCATCGGCAACTACATTCTCTTTGCCATCTCAAAGTCATATTCTTGCAGAACCTCAATCCAATGTCGTTGCCTCATATTGAGGTCAGTCTAGGTGAAGATCCATTTAAGGCTCTTATGATCTGCGAACAAAGAGAATTTGTTACCAGCAAATAATGTTGCCAAAGTTTGAGAGCTTGAATAACTGCTAATAGCTCTAGGTCATGGGTAGCATAATTCCTTTCATGGGTTTTTAGCTTCCTCGAGGAATAGGCTATAGGATGACCTTCTTGCATTAGTACACAGGCTAGTGCAAGTGAACTAGCATCCGTGACAACTTCAAATTCCTTGCTCAAGTCAAGGAGTTTCAGAATCGGTACTGTCACATATGGGTTTTTCTTATTTGGCACTGCATCAAGCACTATAGGAATGTTATGGGTGACAATAGTGGGGTCTATCTCAACCTCCTCAACTGACTAGGTAAATGCATCTTTGAACTCTTGCAAGAGATGCACAAGATTAGTCTCCTCATCCTCATTGAGGTCATCAAAAAATGAAGACACGTATCAGTTTATCACATTCAACAATAGCTAAGTTGATCTCTTGATTCTCAATAGATTTGCTAGCTTTCCCTCTGGGCATTTGGTGCATCCTTGGTGCATGGGGTTTTATAGGCATAGACGGAAATTTTGGGTTACTATGTGAATTGATTGTGTTGATTTGGAGTTAAATTTATAGCCTTCACTAGATGAAGGTGTTTCTCTAGTGGTCAAAACTTAGAAGCTATTCCAACTTCATTCAATGCTATTTAATTGGCTTTTGTCTAAAGCCAATTGTGCATAATCTAATACTTCCATATATCCTAACTACTCCATCAACAAGCATTGCATGTGTTTTCCTAGGTTTAGTATCTGCAATGATTTGCTCCATTGCATGCCTATCAATGTCATAATATATGGTTTTGAGCTCAATGGTTGAAGCCTCTTCTTCTGATTTAAAATTTGTGTATGTGCTTTCAATGTTTGTTGTGTCAAAGCACTCATCATCCATAACCATTTCTTCTTGCTATCCCTCATATCTTTTGACAATAACCTAGTTATACAAAAGTTTCAAGTCACGGACTTTCCACTTCCAATGTTAGGCTTCCAAAATCTCTATGAGGAATTTTAGGTTTATACCAAGTTTATCATGTAGCTTCTCTTTCAAGAAGTCTAGGATCTTCATAAAGTCCAACTTGCTTGTAGGCACATGGTAGGACATGCCAAGGGCTCTCTTGATGTGTGGTGCCATCATGCAAATCAAACCAAAGGTGGTGTTTGATCTAAGTCATTTTTCATTTCTCCTTTTTTATCTACATTATAGGTTGTATCAATTGCTCATTGTATGAGAAGGGAAAATCAATGATAGCAAGGATATACATCCAATATTGCTCCTAGTCACAACACAAGATGTATTTTGTGAGTGGACCATAGTTTGGTGTAGATTTTGTGTTGCATCTAGGTTGATGAGTGAGATCTTCCAAGTATCCATCTCAATCATAACAACTCAATGCAATTTTCAAAGAACATCAAGATATTACCCAAGTGCTTGATCACTCAAGCGCTTCTCATCTAGTGTCAACCCGATTGTAATATCCCTGCCCCTCAAACAGGAACCCTCCCTTTTTAATTAAAGTTAATTGAAAAATTTTAAATCTCCTCCCCCCTCTGTCATCACTGAATAGGTGGCAAGGGGGAGGAAGAAGACGATGGCGACAGGGGAGAAAGAAGTGGAAGATGATGGGGAGAAGTAGATGATGATGATAAGGAGGAAGAAGATGATGAAAACGAAGTAGGAGAAGAAGGTAATGTCGATGATGGAGGGGGAGGCCATATGGCCTACCACCCCCCTTGGCAAGCACACCTAGTCCGCAACCACTCGGGAGGTGCATAACCCCCTGCTGCCATGCAAACAGACAAGTGGTGCCACCACCACCACCACCACCACTCCACCAACTCCTTCCCACCTCCTACCATTATACCCCCCCCCCCCCCCCCATCAAAGGGAAGAAGGACGCTACATGGTAGAGAGAGAGAGAGAGAGAGAGAGAGAGAATCTTCTAGAAGGTTCTCCTTTTCTTCCTCTCCTTTGAGGGTGACCACATGCTCCTTCCCTTCCCAGTGAACTTAATCCCTATCCCATGAGCTTTCCCCCCCTTTTTTCCATCCACCTAAACATGAGGCTACTAAAATTCTAGGAGGGGTTGCACCTAGAAGAGCGAGGAGGAGCGAGAATGGTCCCCAAGCAAAGAATTTTGAGTGCGGGTGAAAATCCACAATCCGCAACGAAGCCTCGGGCAAGCGTATCACCGCCAATACAACTATGGTACCGGATATAAATAGTACATTTTGGAGTTGTAGTTGCTTGCTTTGATTTATTAGAATAGGTCTTTGAAAAGGATAAATTTATCTCAAATATTTGAAGATGGAGTTTGCAAAGTACATGTATCAAGAGAAGTAAATTACATTTAGTTGCTATGTGATAAAATCCATACACGCATAAGCAGCATATATGATGAGACCTAAAATGGGCCGGCACTGGCTATGGCACTAGCCGCGGACCTCATACTCATAACAGACAAACACACCCTCATGGCCTCGCGGACCAGGAGCGTCTATCTTTTGCTAAATGACTAATGCCTAATCTATGCGTTTATAGTTTTGTAGTTTTGTAGTCCAATGTTTCCCTTTCCATAAACTCCATATAGAGGGAGAACCCATACACATTGGCAATAAATACCACGATAATCACATACATGGGAGACAACCTCTCGGTAGAAACACCGCGGCCCCATTGCAGCTCTCTTACATCGCAGGGATTAGCCCCTTGATGCACGGCTCAACATATAAAACAAATGAACAAACTCCACTCTTCATTTCGAATCCAGGAGATACCATGTTTCCTTACCAAATAATCCCCCAAGAAACGAACATCTATCCTACGGCTTAGGATGCCTTTTCACACTCAAACGTGGGCCATTGTCATTGAAAACACGTACTATGCATCCAAGTTTTCCTTATTCCAATACCATGATCGTCATATACATGCAAAAGTGAATAATTCTAAGTGCTCAAACATCATTTTAAATCAGAAACACGTGGTGCACAACCAGGCTTTATAATGCATTTACTAACCCGTTGCGGCGATGAAAGGATAGCACCAAGACCACACTCGTGCTACTATCCTCTTAATAACATACCACGAATTCTATGACATGATGTGCATCAAAAAATCGACAACAATCAGCATGCAAATCACACCATTCAAACCTCCCAACCCCCTACGTTTAGGTATTACTTTCGTTGCATAGGTGTAAAGATTCATTTTGTCATGTTTTAATGTATAAAAAGCAATAAATCACCAACTTTGACAAGGAGATAGGGCAAAGTGAGGCCAAACCTCATGCTTTGCCACTACCACACATCCACAAATAATTATTATATTTTTTCTTATTTTTCCAAGACGTATTTCTAAAATTTTCCTTATTTTTCCCACTTTCTTGATTTATTTGGAAATAAAATATGCTATTTTCTGGTTTTTCTTATTCCAATCACTTCAGCATACTAACATTCAATTTATCTTCCATATTCCCCCCATGGGAACACTTTTTCCCCACACCCGAAAATGGAAAAACTACCATTTTACCACTTAAAAACCGCATTTCGGGTCTACGGGAATTAAATAAAGCATGTAAATCATTGCAAAACCAAGATTTTCTGATAAACAATAATTACTCATAATGCAAACAGCACACAAATAAATTTTCATCCAATAAGATCATAATTATCATCATAAACTATAAAAAATCCTTCATTTTCCTTCATAAAAATGGTTATACCGTGTTTTTACGTAACCCGAGATGCCTTGAATGATTGCATAACCAGCAGACGGAGCCTCCATTGCTCTCAATCCAATGCTGCACTTCAATCTTCAGCATCTCCATCCATCTTCATCACCATTTCCTTCATTTTCCTTCACCGATTCCTTCATAAAGAGGGCACACATGAATAGCCCATAGAGAAGAGAGAGAGGGAGGAGAGAGAAAGACTAGAATCTGTTCTCTTCATTCAGTCCATCATTCCATGAGCGAAGGGCGGTGATAAGACCAGCAAAGAGGGAGAAGTTGCCCCCCATTGTTAGTTGGATAGGGTCTTCACAGCCAAGAATCACCCTCATGAGGAGAGAGGGCGCAAATTTCGGCCACCTGATGGTGTCATTTTCTCACAATTTGCTTCATCTTCTCTCTCCATGATTTCATCTTGGTTGGTTGCATAAAATTTGGGGGGGGTCAAGGCTCCAAAGGTCACCCCTTTTGGTCCTCTCAAATGTCCACCTTTTCATATATTGCCAATTTTGTGGCCACTTTCTCGTCCTGCATCCGATTCGAGCTCTGAAAAATCCTGGGCGTCTGGCTTGACCTCCCACACTGACTGGAAACTCTTGACATCCCGCACGGTAGTCGAAAAAAATTATCAAAAATCCACAAGTGTCACTCGAGCACCTTTTTAAAGCCGTCTTTCACTTGGTGCTTAAAATCGTCCTAGCTGGAACCGCCGCCTTCGATGTTAAATAATTTTCCCCTAAATTATGGATTTTTTTGGAATTTTTAAGGCACATCCCAGGCTCAAAACTTCGCTCTCAATATAGATTCCAAGGTATTGTCGATTCCCCTTTTCTTGTACATAATAGATATGTTTTTCATCTCATTGAAAGTATGTTGTAGCTTGCACGCTTGATGGATCACATGGCAAGTAATCTAGTCTAAAAGAGAATCATCTTTTCAAAACTCTAGACCTTTTTCCAAGGTCTTGCTAGTATGACGAACTATTAGTTCATTGGGATCTTGATGATGTGCATAGTTAGTACAAACAACTATCATAAGAATTAAAAACTAAGATGTCTTGAGATCTGTTTGATAGCTACTTTTTTTATCAATCATATTCGGGGTTAGGCTAGGTACAAACAATAACTCCAAGCCTCAAAGGAAAATAACCCTAAGTCAAAGTAAGGATCAGTTCTCTTGTACTTGTTGGAAGAAGGTTGGGTTGTCGATCAATGTAAGTGATCAATAGAATTTACATTTTGCATAGTTGTATGAGACCCTAACATATGCATTAGCCGAAGTGTTAAGTAAAATTTTGCATAGTATCGCTCTTGATCCCAAGGGGGAGAGCGAATGTGCGGACGGAAATGTTGCCATGTCTATTCTGGCAATGTTTGGAAAAGAATACCATTGTTTTTGTTGGTTGATCAAACAACACCCTAAATGCTTTTACATGCAACTGATTGTTGGATTGTGGTTTGGATGATTATTCCAAGTGCTTGTGATCACACTCCTAAATTATTTAATTAAGGAAGGTTCTTTGCACGGGTGGATAAACTCCAAGATTGCACCGCGGATCAACTCAAAAAGGGCACTACTCGATTCAAGGGCCAAAGGTTGAGTGGTGAATAGGCCAACCATGGGAATCATGTTTCACTCCTACGTAGCTTGTGGGTCAGGTGGAGCCCTGGACACCCCTTGCCAAGTCTAGAACGAAGTTGAGGACCTTTGTGGCCCCAACGTGTGTGGTGTTGGAAGATCCTATTCTAGATAAAGGATGGAAATTGTGGTGCCATGTGATTTGGACCTGTTACTTTTGCATGGAAGAAGGGACATATACTTTCTCTTGTATGGGAAGGAGGCAAAGATTAACTTGAAGATAAGTTAAGGAACACGTTTGTCAAAAGGACTAGTTGCTTTGTTTTTGTTAGTGCTAAAAGCTACTGAACGAACCATGTTCCCCTAAAAGGCTTAATTAAGGAAGAAAATTTGATTGTCGCACATAAATGTGGTAGGACCTAATTAGATAACTAAAGAACACCTATTGAGGGAAGTCAATGGGAGGAATCCTCGATGGGTCTATCCTACGGTAGGGTGGTCCTAGAGAACTAGGAGGCTTTCAACTAGGTTATACTGCCGACCGTCAATCCTTAGTAATTGTTAGGTTAGAATCTCGATTCATGCTATTTTAGGGGACTAGAATGGGACTATGCCCTAGAGGTAGAGAGGTTAAGCAGCACAACCCTCTCGTTTCCCATTCTCTTTGAACCAAGTGCGACATGGGTCTGCTTTGGATTGGGTATCTCTGTGTAAAGTAGGAGGTCCAAGACTCGATGCTAGAATGTTGTAAAGAGACCTACCTTGTCCACTAGGAAACCCAAATTTCATGTCGATCCCAGTGGGTTCGGCCACAAATGTTTTGGACTTGAGGAACCCTAGGTGACAAACCCCGAAACATTCCATGGGAGTGCTAGGCAACGTTGCTTAGATTTGTCTAGACCGCTAAAAATGTGCCTGGCAGGCAGGCATGTTATGGTTGGTATCAAAGTGAAACTTTGTAATGATGTGTGATTGATTAATGTATGGTTCGTAGACATATCCTAAATAGAATAACCTAAGTGGTATGACTTGATTGTCATGCACCTTCTACACCCATGAATACTGACATGCAAGAGAAGAATTTTTTTCTCAAGCAAGTTAAGGCACTCGAGTTTGATAGAAAAGAAATAGATGTCGTAGCGGAGGTGGAGATATGGATTGTGACGAAAAATTATTATTTCTCTATTGGCGGGAACTACTTGTGCCAATCAAGCAATGATAGCCAAAAATTAAGTTAGTTGACGAGGCTTGGATATGGTGGAAGCAATGGTGCAAAGATCGAGGTGTTTCTGAAGCCGTTGTCCCTTGGGCTTAGCTGAAGGATGATGTATGCGGATACCTTCCGCCAACCTACTAGACTTTGAGGATGAATGAATTCTTCAAGCTAAAGTAGCTGGAATTAACCTTGGAAGCCTACTACTTAAAGTTTGTAACCCTATTAAAATATGCACCACCTATGGGTATTGTGCAACAAGTATCCAAGTTTTTCCATGGCCTGAACACTCCTTTGAACCACCGCCTTGAAGTAATGCATCCAGCAGACTTGCAAGACGAATTACGTCAAGCAAAGCCAATCATCCAAAAACTCAGATTGAGCAATTGTGACAAAGATGATTCTCGAGATCAGGACAAGAGATGGCACACGTGTAGAGAGATAGGGCACATCCGTGTAGGAGATGTCCTAACCATCGATGCTTCCACTGCAATGAGCTAGGGCACGTACAAGAAAATTGTGCTAGAAGATAGCGAGCCTCCAAGAAAATGAAGCTACACAAGTTCAGTCTTTGGATATATAGAGGAGTCAGATGAAGACAAAAACCTAGAACCTACTACACCTCTTTAGGATAATTAAAAATCCTAGCATTTTTAGCGACATGTAATACAACCTGTATTGGAATAAACCTTACTCTTGTGACTATAGTTAACCTAAGTAATACGAGTTGAATCAATTTTGAGCTACAAGTGATCTGAGATACTTTAGTGAGAATGACAATTATAACTTGCGAAGAATTTCTCTTAACTTGTTTCTTCTCAACTAATATAGATTGGGTCTTACCAGAATGTCAAAACTTGGGAGTATTCTTTGGTATTATAAGAAAAACTGATAGTCCATGAACCTCAGCCTAGATCTAAAAAGCTGACAATTTGGAAACAAAGTTTTGGAGATAAAGGACCACTTCGGCCCGCTAAAAGGATCCTAGGGAATTTTGGTCTAAAGAAGAAACTCCTGTCAAAGGCAACCATGAATCTTGTGACCCCAAGTGATAAAGCTCCGCGTTGTTTCTATTGCAAGGAGTTGGGCCATTTCAAAAGGGAATGTCCAAAAGCACCCTAAACACTGATGCTCTAAGTGCCAGAACATTGGAGATATCCATGCTAATTGTCCCAATAGGACTCAAAGAAAACTTGAACGTATAAGAAATGGAGTTATACAAGCTTCAATGATCAAGAATGTACCAAGAAATTATCAGATACTTAGGAACAACCTAGAAGATATCCATGAGATGTAACTACAATAAACTTTTCTATTGTAATTCAGAATTGGATATATCAAATACAATAAGTTATTGTTTCAAAAGACCACATGCTTATGAGTGGTTAGAGTGTTGCAACGAATACGTGATGGGTCCTACACCACAGGTTCTAGAATGAAATCCCCAGTTCTTCTGAGATGAGGACATCTCGAGTTCTCTAAGGGGGAGAGGATGTGATATCCACGCCCCTCGCATAAGAACCCCCCACCCCTTTTTAATTAAAGTTCATTGAAATTTTTTAAATTTCCCTCCCCCTCATCATCACTGAACATGTGGCAAGGGGAGGAAGAAAATGATGGCAATGGGGGAGAAAGAAGTGGAAGATGACGAGGAGAAGTAGGTGATGATGACAAGGAGGAAGAAGACAATGATGACAAAGTAGGAGAAGAAGGCAATGTCGATGATGGAGGGGGAGGCCATATGGAAAAACAGAGTGGAAGCATGAGAGTGTGCATAAGAGGGAGAGAAAGAGAGCTCAAGTACAAGAAAAAGATCTTGCTTAGTAAGTTGTTCAAATGTACAACTAGTACACTCTCCTCTGCTATGAGAGTGACCTTTAGGTAGTTTATATAGCCTCTGGAGAAGTTAGGGTTATAGGTTCCCCTTGCTGCCTTGTCCTCGAATTCATTTACACCTAGCTACCCTTATCCCCTCTAGTACAAGGAGAGTTCACATGCTTACATTCTCAACAGGCCACGTGGCCTACCACCCTCCCTTGGCCAACATGTCCACCAGTCCGCAGCCACCCAAGAGGGGCAAAACTCCCTGCTGTCGCCATGAAAACAGACATGTGGTGGCACCACTACTACCACTCCACCTCCTCCCCACCTCCCACCATTATAAACCCCCCCATCAAAGGAAAGAAGGAGGCTGCACGACATAGAGAGAGAGAGAGAGAGAGAGAGAGAGAACCTTCTAGAAGGTTCTCCTTCTCTTCCCCTCCTTGAAGGGTGACCACACGCTCATTCCCTTCCTCGCAAAATTAATCCCCATCCCGCAAGCTTTCAACCCCTCTTTGCCATCTACTTCAACAAGAGGCTACTAAAATTCCAACAGGGGTTGCTCCTAGAAGTGAGGAGGACCAAGAATGACCCCCAAGCAAACAATGTCGAGTGCGGGTGGAAATCCCACAATCCGCAACAAAGTCCCGAGCAAGGGTATCACCACCAATACAACTACGATACCAAATATAAATAGTACATTTCTAAGTTGTAGTCGCTTGCTTTGATTTCCACATGGGACACATAAGCGTCGTACTATGCCGCACTAGAATAGGTCTTTGAAAAGGATAAATTCATCTCAAAGATTTGAAGATGGAGTTTGTGAAGTACATGTATCAAGAGAAGTAAATTGCATTTAGTTGCTATGCGATAAAATCCATACACAGCATAAGTAGCATATAGATTTCAAGGCATTTTCACCTCCCCTTTTCTCGTAAATAATATATATGTTTTCACCTCATTGAAAGTATGTTGTAGCTTGCACACTTGATGGATTGGATGGCAAGCAACCTAGTCTAAAAGAGAATCATTTTTTCAAAACTCTAGACCTTTGTCCAAGCTCTTGCTAATATCACGAACTGTTAGTTCATTGGGATCTTGATGATGTGCATAGTTAGTACAAACAACGATCATAAGAAATAAAAACTAAGATGCCTTGAGATATTTTCGATAGCTACTTTGTTTATCAATCATATTTGGGGTTGGGCTAGGTACAAACAACAACTCTAGGCCTCAAAGGCAAGAAACCGTAAGTCATCAGTTCTCTTGTACCTGTTGGAAGAAGGTTGGGTTGTCGATCAATGTAAGTGATCAATAGAATTTACATTTTGCATAGTTGTATGAGACCCTAATATATGCCTTAGCCAAAGTGTTAAGTAACATTTTGCATAGTATCGCTCTTTTTCCAAAGGGGGAGAGCAAATATGCAGGCGGAAATGTTGTCCCATCTATTCTTGCAATGTTTGTAAGAGAATACCATTGTTTTTGTTGGTTGATCGAACATTACCCTAAATGTTTTTACATTCAACTGATTGTTGGATCATGGTTTGGATGATTATTCCAAGTACTTGTGATTAATGGTAAATTCATGGAAGGGGTCTGTGATGACAAGTTTCCATGGGAATAAAGGAATGTTTTTTGAAAGATGATACTAGGATTACATGCCTTGTTTGTGCTAGACTTTTAAATGATTTAATTAAGGAAAGGTTCTTCGCACGGGTAGATCACCTCCAAGATCACACCATGGATCAACTGGAATAGGGCACTGCTTGATTTAAGGGCTGAAGGTCGAGTGGTGAAAAGGCCAACCACGGGAATGATGTTTCACTCCTAGGAAGTGGAGCTCTGGACACCCCTTGACAAGTTCGGAGGAACGGAGTTGAGGACCTCCGTGGCCCCAATGTGTGTGGCGTTGGAAGATCCTATTCTAGATAAAGGATGGAAATTGTGGTGCCATGTGATTTGGATCAGTTACTTTGGCAGGGCATAAGTAACATATAATTTCTCCTGTATGGGTAGGAGGCAAAGATTAACTTGAAGATAAGTCAAGGAAGTTGTTTGTCAAAAGGACTGCTTGCTCTATTTTTGTGTCAATGCTATAAGTTACACGAACGAACCCTATTCCCTAAAAGGATTAATTAAAAAAGCTAATTTTGAATGTCACACATAAACGTGGTATGAACTGATTAGATAACTAAAGAATGCCTATTGAGGGAAGCGGGTGGGTGAAACCCCTGATGGGTTTGTCCTACGGCACAGTGGTCCCAGAAAACTAAGAGGCTTCTCACTAGGTTTTATCAATTACGGGACCCTTAGTAATTGTTAGGTTAGAACCTCGATTCATGTTGTTTTAGGAGACCAGAATGAGACTATGCCTTATAGGTAGAGAGGTTGAGCAGCGCTTCCCTCTCATTTCCCATTCTCTTTGAACCAAGTGCGGCATGGGTCTGCTTTAGATTGGGTACCTCTGTGTAAAGTAGGATGTCCAAGACTTGATGCTAGAATGCTGTTAGAAGACCTTTTCCACTAGGAAACCCAAATTTCAAGTTGATCCCAATGGGTTCGGCCATGAACGTTTTGGACTCGAAAAACCCTAGGTGACAAACCCCATAACATTACATGGGAGTGTCAAGCAACATCACTTGGATTTGATGGACCACTAAAAACGTGCCTAGACAGCCGATAGGCAGGCATATTATGGTTGGTATTAGAGTGAAACTTTGTAATGATGCGTGATTGATTAATGTATGGTTCGTAGACATATCCTAAATAGAATAACCTAAGTGGTATGCCTTGATTGTTAGGCACCTTCTGCACCCATGAATACTCACATGCAAGAGAAGGAATTCCTTAAGCAGATTAAGGCACTCGAGTTTGGTGGGAAAGGAATAGACGTCGTAGCGGAGGCGGAGATATGGATTGCGACGACAAATTATTATTTCTTTGTTGCGGGAACTGCTTGTGCCAATCAAGCAATGATAGCCAAAACTTAAGTTAGTTGAAAAGGCTTGGATATGGTGGAAGCAATGGTGCAAAGATTGAGGTGTTTCTGAAGCCATTGCCCCTTGGGCTTAGCTAAAGGATGATGTATGCAGAAGATACCTTCTGCCAACCTACCAGACTCTAAGGATGAATGAATTCTTCAAGCTAAAGCAGTTGGAATTAACCTTGGAAGCCTACTACTCAAAGTTTGTAACCCTATTAAAATATGCACCACCTATGGATATTATGCAGCAAGTATCCAAGTTTTGCCATGACCTGAACACTCCTCTGAACCACTGTCTTGAAGCAATGTGTCCAACAGACTTGCAAGATGCATTACTTTGAGCAAAGCCAATCATCCAAGAACTCATATTGAGAAATTGTGACAAAGATGAGTCTCGAGATTAGGACAAGAGATGCCGCAAGTACAAAGAGATAAGGCAAATTTGTAGGAGATGTCGCAACCATCAATGCTTCCACTGCAATGAGCTAGGGCACATACAAGGAGATTGCCTCAACTTAATTCTAGAAGATAGTGAGCCTCCAAGAAAACGAAGCTACACAAGTGGTCTTTGGATATATAGAGAAATCACATGAAGACGAAGACCTAGAGCCTACTACACCTCTTCAAGATAATTAGAAATCCTAGCAATTTTAGTGACATGTAATACAACCTGTATTGGAATAAACCTTACTCTTGTGACTATAGTTAACCCGAGTAATATGAGTTGCATCAATTTTGAGCTACACGTGATCAGAGATACTTTAGCGAGAATGACAATTATAACTTGTGATGAATTTCTCTTAACTTGTTTCTTCTCAACTAATATAGATTGGATCTTACTAGAATGTCGAAACTTGGGAGTATTCTTTGGTATTACAAGAAAAGCTGATAGTCCATGGACCTTAGTCCACATCTTAAAAGGTGACAATTTGGAAACAAAGTTTTGGAGATAAACAACCACTTCGGTCAGCTAAAAGGATCCTAGGGAATTTTGGTCTAAAGAAGAAACTCTTGCCAAAGGCAACCATGAATCTTGTGATCCCAAGTGATAAAACTCTGCGATGTTTCTATTGCAAGGAGTTGGGCCATTTCAAAAGGAATGTCCAAAGCACCCTAAACACCGATGCTCTAAGTGCCAAAACTTTGGAGATATCCATGCTAAGTGTCCCAATAGGTCTTAAAGAAAACTTGAACGTACAACAAATGGAGTTATACAAGCTTCAGTGTGATCAAGAATGTACCAAGAAATTATCAGATACTTAGGAACAACCTAGAAGATATCCATGAGATGTAACTACAATAAACTTTTCTGTTGTAATCCAGAATTGGATATATCAAATACAATAATTTTTTGTTTCAAATGACCACATGCTTATGAGTGGTTAGAGTGTCACAATGAATATGTGATGGGTCCTACACCACAGGTTCTGGAATGAAATCCCTAGTTCTTCTGAGATGAGAGCATCTCGAGTTATCTAAGGGGGAGAGGATGTGATATCCATGCCCCTCACATAGGAACCCCCACCCCTTTTTAATTAAAGTTAATTGAAATTTTTTAAATCTCCATCCCCCCTGTTGTCACTGAATAGGTGGCGGGGGGAGGAAGAAGACGATGGTGATGGGGAAGAAAGAAGTGGGAGATGACGGGGAGAAGTAGGTGATGATGATAAGGAGGAAGAAGATGATGACGACAAAGTAGGAGAAGAAGTGATTTTGATGATGGAGAAAGAGGCCACGTGGCTTACCACCCACCCCTTGGCTAGCATGCCTAGTCCGTAGCCTCCAGGGAGGCACATAACTCCCTACCGCTATGCAAACGGACATGTGGTGGCACCACCACCACCACTCCACCTCCTCCCCACCTCCCACCATTATAACCCCCCCCCAAAGGAAAGAAGGAGGTTTGCACGGCACAAAGAGAGAGAGAGAGAGAGAGAGAGAGAGAGAGAGAGAGAGAGAGAGAGAGAGAGAGAGAGAGAGAGAGAGAGAGAGAGAGAGAACCTTCTAGAAGGTTTTTCTTCTCTTCCCCTCCTTAGAGGGTGACCACATGCTCCTTCCCTTCCCCGCGAAGTAAATCCCTATCCCACAATCTTTCCCCCCTTGTTGCCATCCACTTCAACAAGAGGCTACTAAAACTCTAGGAGGGGTTGCACCTAGAAGCGAGGAGGATCGAGAATGGCACCCAAGCGAAGAATGTCAAGTGCCGGTGGAAATCCCATAATTCGCAACGAAGTCTCGAGCAAGGGTATCACCACCAATACAACTACAGTACCAGATACAAATAGTACATTTCTAAGTTGTAGTTGCTTGCTTTGATTTCCACATGGGACACATAAGATCCATACTATGTCACACTAGAATAGGTCTTTGAAAAGGATAAATTCATCTCAAATATTCAAAGATGGAGTTTGCGAAGTACATGTATCAAGAGAGGTAAATTGCATTTAGTTGCTAGCGATAAAATCCATACATAGCATAAGCAACATATAGATTCCAAGGTATTGTTGACTCCCCTTTTCTCATAAATAATAGATATGTTTTTCACATCATTGAAAGTATGTTGTAGCTTGCACGCGTGATGGATTGCACGGCAAGCAACCTAGGCTAAAGGAGTCTTGCAATGTTTGGAAAAGAATACCATTGTTTTTGTTGGTTGATCGAACAACACCCTAAATACATTTACATTCAACTGATTTTTGGATTGTGGTTTGGATGATTATTCCAAGTGCTTGTGATTAATGGTAAATTCATGGCAGGGGTTTGTGATGACAAGTTGCCATGGGAATAAATGAATGTTTTCTGAAAGATGATATTAGGGATGAATGCCTTTTTTGTGCTTGACTCTTCAATTATTTAATAAAGAAAAGGTTCTTTGCACGGGTGGATCACCTCCAAGATCACACCGCGGATCCAACCCAAAAAGGGTACTACTTGATTCACGGGCTGAAGGTCGAGTTGTGAAAAGGCCACCATGGGGATGATGTTTCACTCCTAAGTAGTGTTGTGGGTCAGGTGGAGCTCTGGACACCCCTTTCCAAGTCCAGAATGGAGTTGAGGACCTCTATGACCCTAATGTCTGTGGCGTTGGAAGATCTTATTCTAGATAAAGGATGGAAATTGTGGTGTCATGTGATTTGGACCACTTACTTCTGTAGGGCAGAAGGGACATATAATTTCTCTTGTATGGGTAGGAGGCAAAGATTAACTTGAAGATAAGTTAAGGAACTTGCTTGTCAAAATGACTTCTTGCTCTGTTTTTGTATTGGTGCTATAAGTTACGTGAATGAACCATGTTCCCTAAAAGGATTAATTAAGGAAGTTGATTTTGAATGCCACACATAAACATGGTAGGACGTAATTAGATGACTAAAGAATGCCTATTGAGGGAAGCAGGTGGGTGGAATCTGTCCTACAACAGGGTGGTCTCCTAGAGAACTAGGACGCTTCTCACTAGGTTTTACCGACGAGCAACCCTTGGTAATTGTTAGGTTAGAACCTCGATTCATGCTGTTTTAGGGGACCGGAATGGGACTATGACCTACAAGTAGAGAGGTTGAGTGGCACATCCCTCTCATTTCCCATGCTCTTTGAACCAAGTGCAACATGGGTCTGCATCGAATTGGGTATCTCTACGTAAAGTAGGATGTCCAAGACCCGATGCTAGAATGCTGTCAGAAGACCTTGTCCACTAGGAAGCCCAAATTTCAGGTCAATCCCAATGGCTTCAGCCATGAACGTTCCGTCGTGAGGTGGAATCGAGAAACCCTAGGTGACAAAGCCCATAACACTCCATGGGGGTGCCGGGCAGTGTTGCTTAGATTCATCTCTTGATGGACCACTAAAAACATGCCTAGATAGCCAATAGGCGGGCACATTATGCCAGTAGAATATCATAGTTAACTCCTTTCATCACAATAATGTTAATTGAAAATTTGACACTTGTAATTTTTAAAGACTAGTCCTTCAACACACCAAATGGTCTTCTGACCTTTGTTCAATTGGCCAATGTAATGTTAAATTGTGTAGTTTCTACAAGTGGATTGCCCCAAGCTTGCAATACTACATGGTCAAGGATGTTAATCTTGCTCATGTGTCTAGAATTTCCTTTTTGATGGAGTCTACCAGTGTGACAACAAGGAGTATTACATGTATCTTTGTTCCTTCTTAGAAGGCATTTACTTGTAGACTTCCTATTGTGAGATTTAGAGTTAGACTTAGGTATGTACATGTCAGCGATGTTGCCTTGGGTGAGTGGTATTTTTAGCTACATTGGTTTATTGATCCACTTTTTTAATACATTCCAAATTGAAGGGCTTTGCTTTAGTATCAGTCTTAATAGTAGGGACTTTGGCATTGATATCATAGTAGCTAGCAAGCTAACATCCAGTCTCTCATGTGCACATTTGTTGATGTCTTATTTCTAGTGGCTATTTTGCAATTGAGGTTGAGCTATAGCTCTACTTTCTTGGAGAGGAGTTGCATTGGGGTTTCGGTCTTCCTCTACTCCCACATAGGTAGGAGAAGTGGGTAGACCCATTGTTGGCAGGTTGGATAACCCTTTGTCCAAGATGGGCTAGCATCTTGGAAGACAACTTGAGCCTCTTTTACCCAGTATCTCACTTTATATAGCATCTAGATTTTGCATGGGATTTGGGTATTTTCCCACTTTAACACTCCCTCTTGCATTTTTTAAAGGTTCTGAAGTCCCAACTTCAGCATTTGGGACTTATTTCCCTTTCTTCAAGGTTGTTGCACTGTCACTCTTAAGTATTAGTTTCCCTTCTGTTCTCGTTTTCCTTTTCTTTTGATTCTTTTGCCTATGGATGAGGCACCCAAGTTATTGGGTCTAGGCATTGCAATGTTGACATATTTAGCTTGAGCTCTATCATGACATTTAATGGGATCGATGTGGCTAGGTGTGGCCTCATCATTAGGTGTTTTGACAGTGAAGGGCTCAACTGGCATAGATGGTATGATTACCAAGCTAGTGGAGGTTCTACCTCAGGCAATTAGCATACATGTATGTGACATTGCACTTCGAAAACCTCAAATATGTCTTGTCTTTGTTTGCTTATTCCCATTTTTTGGTGTGGGGTGGCCACATGTCTAGCAAGTCACCCTTGTACTAGTTGGTGGGCTTATGGTGGCCACAGCAAGTTACCTTTGTCCCCTACCTAAAGCCATGACTAGAACTCATTAAAAATCCATCAAGTTAGGATATCCTTATTTGTGATAAGTGACATTGGGATTCATATATGGTTTCTCTTTGGCTGGTTCTTCCATAAAGTGTACTAGTACGTGGAGCCCCAAGAGGAACACCAAGGAAAAGGGAATTCTCTTGCAAGAAAATCTATCTTGTAACATCAACAAGCTTGTTTATTAGGTTTCATATGATCACAATGAAGAAAAGAACACCAGGCACAACAAATCTTCATGCAGCATCATGTAGATCTCCCACGGTTTTGATAGAATCAACCATATTCTTCAATATCTTCACAAAATCCATCAATATAACAAAGAAAGCAAAGAAATACACCATCTTTGAATGGAAATACATCACATAGTATTCATCTTTAATATCTTCATAGGCTTCTCTCTCAATCTCTCATATACAATCACTCTGTTTCAGTAGAATTGGCTATCTCTGACTCTCTCTCTCTCTCTCCATCAATAATACATCATATCCTCACTACAATCTCTCATAATCACTCACAATAATCCTTCTTAGGTCGTGGATACCCCTCCCAAGAGGTATGTCTGATATGAAGAGTCACCAGAGCCACTACAGTGTCCTTTCATAGCTCACTACTGTCACTTCACTCTAGTCTTTACTTGAGTCTTCAACAGCTATTTCTTTCAGCTCTTTTGCACTTGTATTCACCTCTTTCCAAGGCTAGAAAACTTTCCCAAGCTACACTCTCATCCAACAGAACACATACAGAAGCATACAGAACAGTCACAGAACAGTACCAGAACAGCTACAGTACAGAACATAACAGAGACAGAAGCTCTACAGAAGGTTACAAAAGGTCATCAAAACCTCATAACTCATACTCAAACCATTCTAAACTCTCACAAACCTTTCAATAAGCTTTCACAAGATCTCAATCTTCATCAATCAATACTCCATCCCTCCTTACAGAAGACAATCAGAACAAAACAGAACAAAACAGAAGCTATACATAACCAATCAGAACCTCTCAAAATATCACAAAACCTCATATCTCTACTAATAAACATCATGAACTTCCAAAACACAATCAATATCATCCAAAACACTCTCAAACCACTTCCAAACCAATCAATCATCTCATAAAATCAACCATTCAGCTCTCAAAAACAACAAAAATTAGCCAAAAAACAAGTCATTTCAACACTCAACATATCCCCACACTTAATAAGGAAGCGTCCTCGCGACCCAGGAAAAAGGAAATACAAGTTCAGGTAAAAGCTCAACTTTGATCTTCAATACATCTTCAAAAACAATCCATCCAACCACGACCCCAACTTATCACCTGTATCTGATATAAAAATACAACGAAAGGAAAACCCTTTATACATTAACACTTCTTATCAAACTAAAAATCACAACAAACTTGTAAAGGATATAAGAGTTTTCTTTGTTTTCTTCTTCATTAGCATCAACTTCTCCAACCACGACCCCATCACCACAAGTCTCCAAAATGTAGCTCGCACGAAATCCAATCCAATAGGAAACCACCACGTTCGTATTACATAAATGAACTCACAACATAAATACTACACACAACACAACCATCTGAATGACTCCTCCAAAAAGAGAAAATTTCATTAAAAATCATCCACCATACATTGGAAAAGGTATCAATGAAGATAATAGCTCTTGAAAGATTGGTGATTTCGGAAACGATCCATAGACAAGGATTCATCTACAAATGTTTTGGGAGGATTCTGAAAAAAATGAAGACAGCACATCCTTTCCAACAGGACAAGATATCTGCTAGGCAAACAAAGGGCATGAAAATACAATATATCCAGCTGTTGGGAATCAATGCTCACATTGACATTCATGCACAACTTTGGAATAGGCTTGGAATTATTATGAGAGTACCTATGCATATACACCAAATACCAAGCAAAGTGAGCAGTTAATCTCATTGAAGGATCTGCAGACTGTGAATACTGCTGAGCAAAATGAATATAGTTCTGATAAGCTTGACTAGCAGCTGTCCATTCTCCTGGAATTACTGGCCAGTTTATCTGAGGTCCTATAAGGGAATCATTCGAGCTCCATCCCCGTCTTCGGGAAATCTAATGATCAAACCCGTCATAGTCACTAACCAACTGAGGTGGTTGAGATATAGAAGTGTTAGGAGAGGGAAGTGGAATAAGGAAAAGTGGATGAAGTAAGGGGTAGGAAAAATCATAAAAGGAAGAAGAGGTTAAAGAAGGAGTGGCTGAAATTTGTAGGGAATCAGTTAAAAAGGGTGTTAAAACTGATAAATAGGAAAGGTGGAAGGTATATGAATGGATGGAGAAGGACATGGTGGAGAAGGGGAAAATACTCTATCCTCAATAAAGGAGTAGTATGTAAAAATGGGAATTCAAGGAAAAGATGAAGGTTGGAAAAGAAGGGGTAAAATGGTTGTGGAATTAGATTGACAAAGGGAAAGATATATATCATATCGATGAGCCATTTGTTGGTAATACAGGAGGGTAGGAATAGAAGGTCCTAAGAGAGATCTTCTATGATAGGCATAAAAAAAGGTAGAATCAAACGGATTATGTTTTGAAAGATAAGCTAAGAGATCCACCCTCAGTTGATTAGTACTCTGGACATAGGTAGGGGCTATGTTCTGTCTTTGATTCAGGACCACAGAATCAATCATGGTATGCCAGGAATTATCAGGGCAAGTAGCCACTTTGGAGGAGTAACTCTGAAACATGTCATCTATGTGCAACTCCAAATGGTTGACATACAAAACAGCTTGTAGAACCATGTCTCCCACATACCATGCCATATCCACCTCATCTGGAATCAACAAGTCTCCTCGTAGATATATGTATGACATCAACATGGTATCTGTCGTGACAGAATCTTCAAACACCATCCTTACCACCTCTGTCAGCAACTCAGTAGACCAAGCCCCACTCCATCCATCCTCAGGAAGAGGTAAATCCATTGTGGAAAGCTTCATGTAGAAGGCTAACTTCTGTAAGTGATAGTGGACAAAGAAAGAATGGTTTGGTGGAACATATTCCTGAAACTGCTCAAATGTAGACCATAACAAATCCATCCTGGACTGCAATCTTTCCACTTTATCTTGGAAGAGAGGACACAAGGTAGCCTGTCTCTGAAGAGCAGCCAAGTCCTGCTGTGAGAGAGAAGGGATCAAGGGAATATTAGGGCTGGGAGGAACAGACCGGGACTTTGTCAGTTGATCTTGCAACTGATTAATTTGGGAAGCTTGTGATTCCACTGTGTCATTAGCAATCTGTAAGGCTGAAAGTTTGGCATCTAAAAGAGTTTGGAACGCCTGCGCTTCGCTGGACATCCTCTCCTTCTCCTCTGAAAGGCTAATACCTCTGATTGAGCCTCTAGTAAGTGGATCTTCAAAGAAGATATCTCATCTCTTTGGGTTGCAACCAGTTGGGTTTGTAGCTCCATCTGCTTAAGCAAATCTTCTAGGGTATCCTTAGCAGAAGCTAACTCGGATGTTGCCTTATGCAACTGGTCCTTAGATTGCGTCAACTCTTCATAAAAGGAAGCGTACAGCTTTTGAACACAGGCTGCATTGACAATTCAATGGAACTCTGAATGTCTTTACAGAGGAAAGGAATTGCATCTCCCGAGACTAGACTGTTTAGTGATGGAACTGATATGTCCAACGAACCTTCTCTATGTGCTCTAAACAGGTTATTACAAGTGAGATAACCAGGGAGATCACTGCCAGAGGTAGCAGGAATGGGCACTAAATGAAGAATTGAAGGAGTTTTATCCGCTACCCGCTTCAAGTGTTTGAGCTGGATGACCAGGGGAGGCGGAGAATCATCATCCTCTATATCAATGGGGTCTGACTCATCTGAGGTGGAGGAGGAGGTACTGGATCCGATGGAGGAGGTGGAGGCATACTCTTCTGTAAACCTGAATAGGTCAAGAAGGCAGACAAATACGATCCATAGGTGACATTGGTAACATTGCGCCTGGTGACTTTGACGAAATGTTGATCCATTTTAGTGAGGAGGTAAGTACTCCAATCAATAGCGACTCCTTTCAACACCATCCTTGGAGCTATGAAAAGCTCTTTGGACAAGTACTGGGATGGCGTTTTTGCAGGCATAAACCTGTCCTGGAGAAACTAACAGACCATCTTCCACACAGGATCAGTGATCATGGAAAAGGAAACTCCTGAAGAGTTGATCACCTTCTTAACATCCAGCAATTCCCTTGTTTGCTTTTGTAACAGCTTCAAAATCTCTTCATTAGAGAAAAGCTCGCGAGTGGTAACAAAAGGTTCACCTTTGAAGGGAAGAGAAAGAGCCTTCCCTAGGCCTTGAGGTGTCAAAGTCATAGAAATACCCCGGACCAGTCCCGTCTTCTTGCTGTAGGAGGCCAGAAACTCATCACACATCGATGGATCCTCTGGAAGCAATGGAAAGGAGGTAGCCACAAAAGCAGCGAGTCTCGCTTTCGTGAGAGGCTCAAAAGTGAGTAGGGAAGAGTAATCCCGACTGACTAGTGGGATGTACTGGATAGGGGGAGGAGCGTGAGAAGGCACCATTCAGATGGTTACACACACACCACAAACACAGACCATCAAGGAGAATGTCTGCAAAGCAACAGACAAAAAAAACCAAGGATAAGAGAACAACCAAAATGATAAAACGTGACTCGACCAACTATCCCCAAGCAAACCACAGTCTAGAAAAAATTCAACATGACCTTGAGACATATGCGACTGAAAGCTTCATGCTATGCAACATACAAACACCCAAATCCCCGTATTAGGCAATAAAATAAAAAAAACTACAGACCGTACCCTTAACCGTAACAAAGACACTGAACCAAAACATCACAACAACCTACACACATCAAGACCACAACTTTGATAAACCGGTGTTTGACCATGGAAATAACTCCAAAGACTGCGCATACCCATCCCAAGAAACCGAGTTCATTAAAAAGGGGAAATAAGTGCAGTGAGGGGGAATTAATTTAATGAAAGGTGCATTTTAATAAATTATTAAGAAATGGGTGAAGTTTTATTAAGTGATAAACCTTAACAAGAAAACGGTGGTTCCTTCTTAAAAATTTAATTACCAATTATTAGGTTAAAGCGGTGCGTTAATTCGAATCCCGGACTGCGATACCCAGATTGGGTCTCTAAATGCAAGTTCATTGATTACAAATTAAGGTGATGTGGAGCGTTTTTTTTGCCAGCGTATGCTCTTGTGACGACTGGTTCATTTTAATTAAAAAATATTAAAGTGCCTCTTTAGCGCACTTAGCGCGTGTGAAGTGAACGGCGGGTTTATTTTTATTAAAAAAATGGTGTGTTTAGCGCGAACGCGCGTGCCATGGTGGTGTTTAGGGTTCATATTGTTTTTTTTTTGTTTGGGTATTTGTGTTTGTTGTTTTTTAAATTTTTGAATTAAGCGTGGGTTTCGGGGTAGCTGAAAAAAAACAAATAAAAGGGAAAATACCTGGTAGTGGGTGTATGTAAATGCAAAGAATGCGCTCTCCGCAATCCAAAAATATCTAGATTTGTTTTTATAGATGTTTAGTTTGTGTTTGGATGAAAAAGGTTTTATTATTATTATTATTATTTTGTATTTTTAAGGAATTTAGGTGTGAAATGAAATATTGTGACAGCTTAGAAAAATATGCCAAAAATAAGTAAAAATATTAATGGAATTGTTAGGAAATTTTTAAAAATTAATTTGGAATTTTTTAGCATTTTTAATGAATTTTGTTCATTTGTTTGGGTATTTTTGAAAGAATATGTAATTTTAAAATGTTTTGAATTTTTTTCTTGAAATTCACAGGTTTTAAAAAATAGGCAATTGGTTGCAAAAATAGTAGGAAGTTTTTTAGATTTTTTTGGAATTTTTCCAGAATTTTAAAGGTTGTTTAATGTTGTTTTTTTTTTTTGGGTTTAATTTTCAATGTTTTTTTTTTTGTGTTTTAAAGGTTTCGGGTGTTTGAATTAAAAATCTAGGAAAATACCCAGAAATAGGCTACGTGGCAGCTGCGTGGCAGCAACCAACGAACAAACTCTCGTACCCGCGCACGATCAATCGCGAACAACCTCAAGCTCCCACGCGCGCGTACACACAGACGCGTGTGTCGATGCCACGAGGGTGTCGACGGGTGGGATGGGGGTTTATGGAGGGGTGGGGTAAGCTGCTGCGGGGGAATAGGGGCTTACAGCGGGGTAGGGTGGGGTTTAGTGTGAAGGGGGTGCTTCGGGAGGGTAGGGGTGTGTGTGTCTGAGTGGTGGGACTGGGGGCTTGTGTAGGGGGGTGTATTAGTGGGGGGGAAGGTAGGTGATGGGGGGGAATGGGGGTTAGTTTGGGGCGGGGGGGGGGGGGGGGGGGGGGGGGGGGTTGTAGGTTGGTTTACTGGGCACGTGGAGGAGGGCGAAGTCGGGGGGGAGGTCAACAGGGCAGAGCGTGCAGGCGGCCGGCGGCTCGGGGAGCACAGGGCGAGGACGGCCGGCGTCCACGACGCGGGCGGGGGCGCTGCAGAGGAGGGCGAAGTCGGGGGGCTTGGCGAGTAGAGGGCGGGGCCGCTTCGAGGACGGCGCGGCGCTGTCAGAGGAGCGGGCACCTGGCGAAGGCGACCTTCATAAGCGGCAGGCGGCGCGACGACTTGGGCGGGGAAGCGGGAGGCCTGCATGGCGGCTTGACGACGGCAGGTGGAGCGGGTGCAGGAGACGCAGGCAGCAGGGGCATTGGCGATGGCGAGGGGCGGGAGGGCTTGCACGAAGGAGAGGAGGGAGGAGAGGAGTAGGCAGGGAGGGAGAAGAAGATGGGGAGGCGGTTGGGGGAAATGGGTCGTGAGAGGGGAGGGGGGATAGGGAAAGGTGGGGTGGGAAGGGGCAATGGGCAGGGTAGGGGTAGGGTTTGGGGGTGCCCGGGAAAGGGTAGGGGCAGGGTGAGGTAGGGTAGGCCATAGGGGGGGTGCCCAAGGGGTGGGGTAGGGGGAGGGGGTGGAAAGGTGAGGTTAGGGAGGCTAGGGTAGGGGCCCAGGGGGGGTAGGGGGTAGCCGAGGGATGGGGTAGGGGTAAGGGCAATGGGCGGGGTAGGGGTGAGGGTTAGGGGTAGTGTTAGGACCCAAAAAGGAGGCATACCCCCGTCCCGCGCGCGTGCGCGGGGCGGGGGTAAAAAAATTTACCGTGACGGGATTGAAAGGGCGCCCGGATGCTGGGACGAGTCACACGGATGCGACCGGGGTGCGTTAAGATGCGGAAAATAAAAAACGGGCGCGTTCACGCGCGGGACGGGGCACGCGAAAACACATAAAAATAAAGAAAAATTAATAACGCCCAATCTGATCGTCAAAACGAAATGGCGTAAAAACAAAAAGTGGGCAGGACAGTAGGGGGAAGACAGGGAAAATAAGCAATGGAGGTTCCGGGGGGGTAAAGGACGGTCACGTGCAAAAAACACAAAAAACGGATCAAAAATTGCAATTAAAAATTAATATCAGAAGATCCCGGCATCGCAACGAGGTGCAGAAAAAAGAAAAAATGTGCAGAAAGATGTGCCGGACAATCCTATCACATCAAAACATAGTTTCGACTAAGATAAGATGCGTTCACATGGGAAAAACCCAAAAAACAGACTCGAAAATGGGATCGAAAATTAACATTAGACGAACCGTGCACCGGAATGACATGCAGTAAGAAGGAAAAATGTCCACAGGAAGGGGAGGTACAAGATTGTCATGTTAAAATGCAGTTCCGGTGGAAGTAGGAGGGGTTCACATGCAAAAAAACCAAAAATATACCCAAAAACACATTTAAAAATTAATAATAAACAATCCAGAAGTCGAAAGTAGGTGGAGGAAAAATGAAAAAGGTGGAGGAAGGCACAGAGAACACGGTTATCAAATCAAATTGGAATTCCGATGCAAACAAGGCAGGTTCACATGGAAAAATGTCAAAAAGACGCACGAAAAAGTCTTAAAAAACCGGAAAATTAATATTGGACAAACCGTGCATCGGAACAGGGGTAGGTAAAAAGGAAAAATGGTCAATTCAGAGGGAGGAACATGGCTATAAGGTTGGATTTGGACGTCGGTGAATGTAGGGTGAGTTCACATGGCAGGACCGCAAAATCAGGGAATGAAGGAAAACTACAAGGGAACAACCCCAAGAGTGGGTGGAAAATGAATGAGTGGTTGGGAAGGGACCCCATCAAGGTAAAAGCAAGGCATGGCATAGAGGAATTAGCAAGTTGAGGCATATGCAGAAGGGTATGCAATGTAGACGCACAGGGACGCGTCCCCACACTTAAGACCTTAACGGATAGGGTTAACCGAGCAACAGGGACCTAGGACCACATCACAGACCATCCACTAACGTCCCCACACTTAAAACATGAACGTCACTAAGAAACAGAAGTTGTAGGGTTAGAAAAACTTGGCCCATTTTGTTGAGGATCAAGGTTGATTGGCAATGGCATATCCTGTGTTGTTGTCGGCTGCTGGAGGTACCAAGGCATCTTCTCAGCACACGTCCTTCATGGCAGGGACCATGCAGCAGCACCCAGGGAGGTAGCTGGTTGAAGGAATCGCAGGAAATTCGTCGATGATGAGGGATACTACACTCAACTCACAATCACTCAAATGGAATGAAAGAACAATCACTCACCCCATGACTAATATCACTCGAGGAATAAGGATTGAAACCCATATCGCATACCTGGTTTAGAAATCGACAAGGGGATGGTGCAGAAGGAGTATGCCAGGGTACACAGTTGATGGTGCATTAGTGCGTTGAACCCGTCTGGCATAAGTGCAAGAAGGAAGGCAAGGGAGCCTTACAACGCAGTGTACAGAACATGGTGACGTGTCCTGTGATGACGACAGAGACCCATCCCGTGGGTGCATAGGGAAACGGAAACATACCTGACTCCAAGTGTCGTAACGTCCCTCAATCTCACCTCTCGGTAATTGATTGAAGAAACTCCAGTCACACTCAGCCCACCCTCTGTCTCACGCTCTGTTGATAGATACAGGA